>NC_086358.1:4560267-4770267 GCF_036324505.1 Eleginops maclovinus | reverse complement strand
GTTCAGCTAACAACATTTAAAGTAGGGTATTATTCACATTAGGTATGAAAGGAATAGCATTTTAAATGAAATATAAATGTAAAATGTGAGGAAAAGTCCAGTTGTACGTTATAATTTGATTATAATTTCAGGGTCTGTGCATGGCTATACTCTTTAAGGAATGGATTGTCTGGCTTTTGTACCCATAACACTTAAAGTTCAAAGCTACCTCAGACTGCAAGAATTTGCCACCAAATATACGTGACGTGATTTTGGGTTTATCCTAAATTAATACATTTCAGACTAAAAATCTTTCACACTCCTCTTCCTTTTCCCTCAGCTGAATGCGTCAGCTCCCAGTCTGAAGAAGAAGCAGATCTGGACTCTGGAGCAGGACTCTCAGGACACCCAGGTGATCTACCTGCGCAGCCACCTGGGACGCTACCTGGCCTCCGACAAGGACGGCAAGGTCACCTGCGAGGCCGACGGGCAAAACTCAGACTGCCGCTTCCTCATCGTGGCTCAATCTAACGGCAGCTGGGCCCTGCAGTCCGAGCAGCACCTACGCTTCTTCGGAGGCTCTAGAGACTACCTGTCCTGCTTCGCCCAGGTCATCACAGACGCCGAGCTGTGGGCCGTTCACCTGGCTCTACACCCGCAGGCCAACCTGCTGTCCGTGGCCCGCAAGCGGTACGCCCACCTCTCCATGGAGGATGGGGAAATTGCCGTGGATATGAACATCCCCTGGGGTGTGGCGGCGCTCCTCACCCTGGTCTACCAGGAGGGAAAGTATTGCCTCAAGACCAGTGACAGCCGCTTCCTCAGCAATGATGGGAAGCTGGTGACGCAGAGCGGGAGGGCCACGGCGTACACACTGGAGCTGAAGTGTGGGAAGCTGGCCTTTAAAGACTGTGAGGGGAAGTATTTGTCTCCCATGGGGCCCACGGGCACCCTGAGGTCCGGACGGTGCTCCAAGCCGGGCAAAGATGAACTGTTTGACCTGGAGGAGAGCCACCCACAGGTGGTTCTGACGGCCGCCAATGGGCGATATGTCTCCATAAGACAAGGTAAGGAACACACAGACTCATCAGAGGCCTGGCTCTCATGCACTGTGAAGGAGCAGGGTACGCCAAAACTAGGAGAGCAGTTGAAGATATTTTATTATATACACAGGATGGGTAACAAAATCAATTAAGATGAGAAAAAGGTGAACTGTTTATAAAATACACAGATATACTCTATACATGGCCCTTCTGCCCAGGAGCCACTGCCTTCCTTTCCACACTGCAGGAATTTATAGCAATGCTTGCCAGTCCATAGTTGAATGCAGGAGAGAGGAGACTCTTCTCTACTTAAAGATAATGGGCTTAGGTAAAGTGGCTTCTTCCAACACCCCTTATGTTTAAGGGGAATGACACAGTCCAATTAACCAGGCACATCTACAGCCTCAGCCTTTTGCCATGAGCTGCAAGACAGTGAGAACCCTGCACAACCCACAATCCACAATCACTAAATACAACAGGCTTGCGTGTGCACAGTGTAGTTCAATAAAGTTGGTTAAAATCAGTTTCTGTATGTATGATGTTAAACAAAAACAAAAAAAGCATATCCATTAGGATGCGTGCACAATCCCCAACTGTTCCTATGCTCCCTAAAGTCTTCCACAGGGTCCCAAAGATGTGATTGAACGGCTAAAGGCTGACCTCATGTGCCACTAAGGGTGGTCACATGAGCCGATTAGCTGACACACACTGACCTACACACATACATAATGAAGCAGAGGGGCCACAAATACTACAACTACTACAGTTACTACTACTAGCCTATATACTTACATACTGTGTGCACTGATATGCCCCCAGAAAACTGAGCTCACAATTGACAGGAAGTAGCTGAATATGCATTGTTGAGTGAATGGGCCTACTCTCTCGTGATTGACTAACTGATAAGGGATGCATGGTAATTATGGGTAATGTAGTCGACACATCAACATGCATTCACATCACATTGGATAGTCAGGAAAACAAGATGAGGCTGATATGGGAGACAATCGGTCCAATCTCCGAGACCTGAGACGATTCGTTTTAGGGCTGCAGTTGATTTAGGTTTAATCCCCAGTGGGTATTAAGTATTGCATTGGACCAATAACAGATTTATTTTTGCACCCATGTTGGAAATAACAGCAGAAAACACACAGCAGAGTTCTGATGTTATCGGAGAAAGTGTTGTATTCCTGTAACGCTGGATACCCCTCGTAAAATTCAGCACTTCTAATAGAAGTTTTTGAGCCAAATAATCTATCATAAATGCTGATCTTCTGGAAAATCCCCCTTTCATTCCCTCTCAAATGTACCTCCTGGCTTTGTTGGATAATGGTGTGAACACACTAGGCTTTTGCCCCTCAGGCTTTACTGAAACAGCTGCTTGTAACCCATATACTGCAGTAATGCTCTGTTGATACTGTATTATGTATTTACCCCTCGGCCTTGTCACAGGGCCGTTGGAGTGCGTTATTTGATCAGCATGCAGGCACGACATCACACTACAATACTGATGGATTAAACCTGCTCCACGTTGGGCTGTCTTTTGTCAAAGGTCGGATTTCTTTGATCGGTGTAAAAAGTAGAAAAAATGACATTGTGGTTATCATGTGTCATGTGCTGGACCTTTGAAGGAAACAGTCATTGGACCCTGCTGAGTACTATGTCCTGTTTTACTGGCTTCCCTGTTGGTTGTGCTCTGTGTAAAATGAGTTTTGAGTCAAAATTGGTTATTTTTTCAGTACTCTGTTTTGGTTGGTGGCTTACAAAACAAAGACCACTCCCAGTTTGTTTGATTGCTGGCCATCAACAGCAGGTTTCAGGGTGATCCCACATCTAAAATCATACTTTAATAGCCTGGCTCAGTCAGTCAGTGTGCATCGCAGACAGAAATCTCACCTGTTTCGACAGCATCTTTGCTAACTAACGTATAAACAAAATCTCTTCTGTACGTAGCATTTACAAGGGGTTTGGTTTTAAGTGAAGCTAATGCAGTAGCACTTAATCTGGTTGGGTTCATAGATCGGAAACGTAACTCAAAGATTCCTGCTTTTGAGTTTGTTCCTTAATGGTTGAATGCGTCAGCTAAATGAAATGTTACTACTAGACGGGGCAGGACAGTTGTTGAAATGGTCTCTCTGGTTTGATTTGAAGCTGGATTTGGGGTGGATTAGCATATACCAACAATGCATGTCAGCATACTTGGCCATGACACCCATCCGAGGGCTGCAGATTCTTGTCTGCAGGGTCGGGTTTCTGCAGCCCCCGGTGCTGTAACTGAACCTCTACCCAGCTCATTGTTCCTGGGAAGCAGTGGGAGCTTCAGGCAGAAAGCAAAAGACTGGGAGGACTGTTAACTGATTGGTTGAAGGGGAAAATGTGGTGCAGTGTAACATGCATAAAGTATATAACGCAGCTTCTACTGTGTTCCTGTCTACTCTCTTCCTACACTTGTTCTGCACAAACAAAAGCTTTATCTCCCTCCGACACACTCGCCCACACAGAACCATCCTGCTGCGGAGAGTGGTGAGTTGAGGTGTGTTGAATTATTGATGAAGTTGGCCCCTGTTCCTGGAAGGCGGAGGGGGGGAGTCTGCTTTCAGAAACCCAAGCTGCCTCTCACCTGGGGCCAAAGCTTCTGCCCCTCCGGGTCCCGCTCTAACTCTCTAATCTAACCTGGGTTACCCACAGCACATCAGTCATGTGCTGGAGAAAAGGCAAAAATTTAGGTGAAAGGTTTAATTGTACGGTTAGAATAAAGAGGGATAAAATGAAAAATCCTACCATGCAAGTACCTCAAAACTCTTGGGTAAATATACCTTGTCTACATCTGCGTACGACATGATGAATAGGAGGGAAATGGAAAGCAGAGTAGGGGGGATACAACTCTCATAGGACTTGAGGACAATAGGACTGTGTGTGGAGACAGGTGGGCTCTTTATTCTCCCTAATGTCACCTATGTCTTTACACATATTTAGCACCATTGTTTCTGCTCCATTTAGCGCAGAGGAGTCACATTGGCTTTCTATTTTAAAGCGAGTACAAATGTGGAAAATGGGTTAGTGATAAGAGGGTCAACTGTAATGAGGTAGCTGGAAAAGTGTTAAAGAAACAGTAACGTAAAAACAGACATTTCTATCTATCCTTTTTCTCTTTACTGCCTGTGTGTGTGTGTGTGTGTGTGTGTGTGTGTGTGTGTGTGTGTGTGTGTGTGTGTGTGTGTGTGTGTGTGTGTGTGTGTGTGTGTGTGTGTCTTAGCATGTAGATCTGTCATCATGTCTCTCATCACCTCCCTGTGGTCCACTCTGTCCTGAAAGAGAAAAAGAGATGATTGTCTAACGAGAGAAAAACCTTTTATAAACACAGCTCACACACACACACACACACACACACACACACACACACACACACACACACACACACACACACACACACACACACACACACACACACACACACACACACACACACACACACACACACACACACACACACACACACACACACACACACACACACACACACACACACACACACACACACACACACAGCACAGGAACAGATAAACGTCCAGAAGAAAGAATGGACTGCAAATAAAAAAACCAAGAGAAGATGCATTTGTGGAGGATGAATGATTGGGAGAAAGAGGGAAATAAGGGACAGGGGGATAGTGGAATCAGCTTACCATTAATAATGGATGTCAGAGCTGGCTATCGCTGATGGATTAGTCAGGCCTGCTTCACTTGCAGCCTGCAGGTAGGACAACAACTGAAAGTGGAGCTGGATCTTGGGTCTGATCCAAAATGTGCCACAGCTGCTGTGTAGATGCACGGGGGAGGAAGTATTCAGATGCTTTACTTAAGTAAAAGTAGTAATACTACACTGTAAAAATGCTCTATTATAAGTCCTGCATTGAGAATGATACTCTAGTAACAGTATTTTAGTATGAAAATAATACTAATAATAAGTGATAATACATGTGATTTAACAAGCACTTTTATAGAGATAAAAATACATAAATGTTAAATAAAACATTGAGATAATAAAACAGCATTAAACACACAATAACATTCAGTCCTAAAACCCCAAAAAGGGAGGAAAATGTATTTAAGAAAAATAAAATATACAGAGATATATATTTATAATAAATGAAAGTGATTAAGAAATCAAAAACTGGAATTATGAAAGTTATTTTAGATGTCATTTAATGTGTTTAAGTAAGGATTACCCCTTTTCCCTTTGAGAAATGAAACAAAAAAGAGAATATACTCCAGTAGAGTACCTCAAAATCAGATAGTACTTTGGGTAAATGTACTTGGTTACAGTCCACCAGTGATTAGGAGTGTGCATAGCTAATCAGTGGTGAGGACAACAGCGTATTTTGCATGCTTGACCAACTTCTGTGTCAAAGATGGTCATCAACACAGCTATTGATATCCTCAGATTGCTGGTTTGGATTTCAGCGCATCTAATTTACTTTCTCTTCCTCTATCCATCTCTCCTTCCTCCATCCTCCTCTCCTTCTCATCTATCAGACCTGCGAAGTCCCAGCTGAGGCCTGTCTGAGGATCATTTCTGGGTTGAATTAGTGTGAAATGGACATATGGAGCAGGTAGACAAAGCATGACATTGAGTCGGGATGAGAGCGAATGAGAGTGATGGGCCTTCAGGCGAAGGTGCGGAGTAGAGGGGCCGAAATGTATGCTTCAAATGCACTTACGATCAATGATAATTTCTCCAGTTGTAAGACCTCATGATATCTAGTTTATCAGGTGTGAATAAGATGCGATTGAAGCGTCCCGGCAGCTCAGTAACCGTGACATCTTTGTCGCATGTCATGCCTTTTCTCGCTTTTCTAGTCTACGGGCAGTAACTTAAAGCAAAACTCTCCAAAAATAATCTTTAAACAGATGGGATTTACGCTTTCAAAAACCACACATCAAGTGGTATACAAATTTGAAGATTTATTGGGGGTTTTCAGCTAAAAAACCCTCTGTAATCAGGCGCTATATAGCGGTTCGTGAATGTGCATTTCTGTGGGATTATGCAGATGTTATTTGTATGCATGCATCCCTCAACAGCCAGGCGATAGACCATGTTTATTATTAATGATGCCCTAAGAACAGATGGCTATGAAGTAGAAAAAAACGGATTTGACCTCACTAAGGTCATGGAGACAATATCTTCGTCTTTAGTTGCCCAATCATTACCGCTACCTTGGCCCAGAACTCAACAACTAATAAATGGATTACCATGGCCTAGCAAAATCAATAGGCCACATGTTGCATGCGCTCAAAACTTTAGTTGATAATCAAATATTTGCTAATCTAATAGCGTCAGCCCAAACTTTGATTTTAGGGCCTGATGGAGCAGCCTGGGTGTGCACCGCAGCCGTGTCTTTGATATTAGAGGGTTTTTGATTACAGTAGCCCTGAAAGCAAAGATGCATAGTAGGCTACTGATGATTAGAAATAAGTGTTTGGATCAAATAAAGGCAGAACTGAAGCTCCTGATTAATGAAGCTATAGCTCACTCTTCATGAACTCTGAGTAAGATAGACATCACCCAAGTATCATCAAGGTAGCATCAGAATCTTACCTCAACTTCCTCGTCCTTGCTGCTTTACGAACGCAAATAGTTACCTTATCCAGAAGACCTCACAGCGCACTTTCCAGGAAAAGCTTGGCGTACCGCTGCAGTGTCCAAGGCTGCAGGAAATAAAGGAGGTACCATGAGTTACAAAAGCCGATGGACTCTCTAAGAGTCTTTATTTGGAGATACAGAACCACTCCAGCTGAGAATGACAGTGTTGATTCATTACTGGGAGTTTAGGTTGGAAAATGTATGTTTATAAATTGAGGTTTTAGTCCCTCGTGTTTTCGCCTTGTTTTCTCAGCAGGACTACAGGAACAAATACTTAAAGTGTAGTGTTTATGAAACTTGGTTTGAATGGTGAAGCATGAGCCAAGGAATAACCCATTAAAGTTTAGATCACGGGGCGGATACACTCATTATTTCTCTATTATGGAAACGACCTTGGCGGAGGATTGCATTCTGGGAGTGCCCTTTTTATTTTTTAAGTCATTGTTCTCAAAGAGTCTGGTTCCTGTTGGTTGAATGAAAGTCCCCTCTATTCATGAGTACCTTTAATCGTGCATAAAACCACTTTATGGTGTATAAAAATCCAGTATATCCAGTTAATGCAGTTACATTTTTTGGCGTGTTTTCCATATGTTTGATCATTCATCGCTCAGTAAGCTGGAGGGTTGAGAGGGCTCGGTAATTATCCGTACATCCCGCTAAGTGTGCACCATAAAATCCTCTGGTCTTTTCCTGTTTTTCCTTTATTCTTTTATTGAGGGGATTGAGGGATTGGACGGGTAGCACTTGAAAGCTGATTATATCAGAGCCCCGCTGTGAAGAGGGCAGATAGGCAGGGCCGAGGAGGGAGCAGGGGGGGGTGGGTCAGGGGTAAAGGGGGTGGAGTAGATGGGGGAAGGGAGGGAGGTATAAGGGTGACAGAAGAGGCAGCAGGGAGATAAGAGGGAGGGCGATGAGCACAAATGAGTGTTGTTAAAGGATTAAGAAATGTATTTGGATGCATCTAATTTGCGACTTAGCTCGGAGTAGTAATCTGCTTCTGGTTGGGACAGACAATGGTTTTCTTTTATGCCAACAGTTACAAGTAATGCTGACAGTAGGAAATATAAAGCGGCCTGCTTTAATGTCACAAAGAAGGACGACTTAAATAGAGAAAGGGTAAAATGTTCCCTTTCCTGTAGTGTGATATAAAACACTTACGCTATCGGCTAGCGCTCCTACACATTGTACATGACAGGATAAGGGGCGGGACATCTCTGAGCGGTTGACCAATCACAACAGAGCCGGCCAGTTAACCAATCAGAGCAGACTGGGCTCTGGTTTCAGACACAGGGTGAAAAGAGGCGCTGCAGCACAGGCAGTATGAGAAAAATAAAGAACATTTTGAACATTAAAACGTGAAAACATGTCCGAGTAGAGACACTAAATACAAATATGAAGCTGAAAATGAACACAATATGTCCTCTTTAATAATAAAACTGACTCCTGAACCTGGATCCCGAATTGACGATCAAAGCTCAACGGAAAGGACGTCACTGTGTTGTGTTTTTCTCGTGTTTGTCACCAATATTATTTAACATGTAAGCAACGGAAACGCCAGAATAATTGGTTCCTGAGTGGTTTAAGCGTTAGGCAATCAAAATGTGTTGTTCCTGGTTGTGGTTCTTGATATAATTAATGCGTAGGGTATAGCAAATTATTGTAAGAACATCTACTGTGTGATAGCTTGTTGCTGGAATATTTTCCTGCTGCATTTAGTGCATTAACTTGATTTACATTTATATTTTCTGTGCATGAATGCATCCTGGACCACAATCAGTGAAAATGTATTTACCCTCAGGAGAGTATTTGCCATACTCAGAGAAACAGATCAGGGGTGCAGTTTAGTTTAAGATGGCATCGCTTAAAGAATAACCTTACATCCACGGATCAAATGTGATTAGCAGCTCTCTCATGCTGGGCCAAACTCAACATAACAATGCAGCCTGATTAGCAAGCTGCTAGGTCGCCGTTTTCCTAAATTACTCGGCTTGCCACTGAGAACCCGCAGAGAGAGAAAAGGAGCTCTATGGAGGAATTTTCATGCACAAATAACACCTATTCTGAACAATCACAAGTACTTTTGTGGACACCTACGGAGGCTGCATTAAAGGGACAGTACCCAAAATCAAAAGTCTGTTGGGCAATTTAAAATCTAAAGTGTTTTGGTTTTAGTTGCTGTGATATTGGCCGTACAGATGTCTGCTTTCTCTTCAAAATAACAAAACTAGATCGCACTCAAATCGACAAACTCAACAGCAGTGTCTTTTTCCCGAAACCATGACTCGTTTACTCAAAATAATCCAAAGACTGTAGTTGTGAACCGTCTCATGTAGGAACTATTTTCTTTCTACAGAACCACACCTGCTAACTGTATCACTGCGCAGAAGAAAGTGTGCAACTACTAATGGACAAGCTTTGCTGTGCTTTATCACAACAGCAATTGCAAATATAGGAACAATATAGATATGTATTAAAATGGAAAGTAAACATTAATAACAAATTGTGAGCAGTTAGAAATGGGTTGATTCCTCCAGACTTTTAAAGTTAAATGCTGATCAATGTCGGCCCATTCTTCCTGTACCCCTCTCAGGAGTAAGCCTTGCAGCCAACCAGGAAGACGAGACGGACATGGAGACGTTTCAGATGGAGATCGACAAGGAGACCAAGAAGTGCACGTTCCGCACCAGCCAAGGGAACTACTGGGATCTGGTGGCCCACGGAGGCATCCAGAGCTCAGCCACTGAAGTGTGAGTGCATGTGTTGATTCAGAACACAAACACACCCCTAACCCCTAACCCTAACCCGAACCTATTTCGGGTTTTTTATCTCCACTTTTTCGAAACAGCATATCACGTCCAAAAAATGCTCAGAAAAGACTGCGAATTCTGCGTAGGCTTAGGGAACGGCGGATTCTGTCCTATTAAGTCATAATACCCACAAAAAGGAGAAAATTGAAATGCTAATCCTAACCCTGCATTCAAATGTCCTCATGTGATGTGCAGGTCAGCTAAAAGCATGTTCTCAGTGGAGTGGCTCGGCCAGAAGGTGGCACTAAAGGCTAACAATGGGAAATACATCTGCACCAAGAAGAACGGCCAGCTGCTGGCTGTCAGTGACTCCGTAGGTGAGATGCATTATTTAAACAATAAAGCTCTTCAGTAATGTAGCTCCTCTCTCCGGCTGCTCTAATGTGTCTTCATGGGTTTCCTCTCATCTTCTGACAGGTGAGGACGAACAGCTGACGTTGAAACTGATCAACAGGCCGATGCTCATCCTGAGAGGAGAGAACGGCTTCATCTGTCATCACAAGAACTCCAACCTGCTGGACGGCAGCAGATCCGTCTACGACATCTTCAGCCTGCAGTTCAGCAACGGGGCGTACCACATCAAAGGTCAGGGTGCACACACTCACACATGATGATATAAAGGAATACTCACCTACAAAATGACCATTTCAATAACCCACCCTTTGTTAACTGGAACTTTTGATGAATTAGACTGTATATTAAGAGCTTCACCCATATTTTTAAGCATATTTAATGTTATATATGGTAGTGAAATGTGCATATTCTTAACATATTTTATGTTATTTTAAAACTGTTACAAAATCCAAATTTCCCCCTGAAGTAAATAAAGTGTCTCTCAAAGATTCAAATGCTTAAAAGCTATAGCCTAGTTTTGGCAATAAAATCTTACATCCAAGACTCCTACAAACCAGGAAGCAGTAAAGGAAGAAGTAGAAGTGAAGGAAATGTGTGTAAGACAATGGTGCAAGTGTGCAAAATGTGCAAGTAAATGGAGGAATAAGTGAACTATGTACATGTAAATAGATTAAGATGAAGACAGACTGATTAACTGGCTCTTGTGTTCATCCTGCAGGAGTGGACGGCCGGTTCTGGTACGTGAACAGCGCCGGGCTGGTGTGTTCAGACGGGGAGGTTCCTGAGGATTTCTCCCTGGAGCTTCTGGAGCACGGCCGCCTCGCCATCCGGGGAAAGAACGGAAGATACCTGCGAGGAGACCAGGGAGGGACGCTGAAGGGAGACGGACTCAGCCTGAGCAGCTCGGCCCTGTGGGAGTATTAAAACATTAAAACAATCCAGCATCAGTCCAAGATCGAGAGCCAGCATCTTAAGTGAAGATCTGTGACACTTTAAGGTGGAAGACATTTACTCACCAGAGACGAGGTGCAACTTGTACTGATTTCATCGCACTTTTTCCAGCTTCATGTCAAAATTGGTCTCACAGGACAGGAGATAGAAGAACCAGGGAAAGTCCTGAAGAATTGAGTAATGCTTCGCATGAAATGGCAGCATGAGTGTGAATGAACTTTAGAGTTTTTGTGTTGTACCTTAAGGTTTTTTTCAATAAACATTTGATGCAAGATCTATTTATTGTCCAATCTAACATCTACACCTTTAGAAATACAAGCATCCTTTCAATAAAGACTTTCTGAAAGTCCTCCAACCCCTTAAGTCGTCCACCAAAACCTTCTTTCTCCTTCCAGCATTTCTCTCCCTCTTCTTACAGGTGTTGTATTATTGACTGCGCAGTGGTAAAACTACGGTGGCTGACAGGGTCAAACGCGCTAAAAAGTGACGCACGCGGCGTTTTTTGACATTTGCCTCGTTTTTGAAACTGCAGCAAGAGTTTTCCTAATGTAAATGTATAAAACAGATATGCAAGACACCATCGAGCCTAAGAACTAAAAGAAATGTGTAATATGAGACGGACAAACTAACCATTACAGTCGTTAGCCTGTCTGAAGCTGCAATCTACATTTCCCCTTGTTTTATGTACATAACCATAAAAAACACACCTGTGTGGTTGGTTAGGTTTCGTATTAGTGACATTGCTTATCAGGAGTGTAGGAATCAAGTAAGCTTTACAGCTGAGATCGAGCGTGTTAAAAACAATGGTGTTTATAATTTGAACACTATTTGTGTAAACTATTGGTATCGGTTTCACTTTAAAAGGTATAGGAATTGTCATTAATTGGGCTATTCCCAGCCATACTAGTTGCCTTACATTAAGACAATACTCTTGCATGTTTTTGGCCCATGTCAGAGTAAGGGTCACCATAGTTACTGTAGATCCTTTTATAGGCGATGCGAGGATGCTCGCCCACCTCAAGCCCTCTCCCGCTTGTTTTATTTCACACACGCAGCAGCAGCCCTGAGGTTTAATGGAGGTTTTCCATCACCAGAACACTTCAGATTCAATCCCTAGAATAGCTGTGGGGTCTATAAAGTGAAGTGAAAGATGTGGATGCCACTTTTCCTGCTCAGGTGTCGCACTCTTTTATTCCATTAAAACGTATCGGTGCTTTGTTAAAGGAACCTATTGAATTTCTGGAGGAAAAACACTAGAGGTGAGTTGAGACTAAATAGATATCTCAATGAAACTTCCCCAGATCAACTCTTATATTTAAATATGCAAAAAAAGGCATTATCTTATTCAATTTATGATAATATGAAAACATCTTTGGAAGATAAATCTGAGCATTGGATTAAGCTAGCTTTAAAATGTTTGTTTTCTTTTGTTGGCATATCGAAGAGAGACATTGGGGTATCCATTAATCAGGAAATAACGCTATGAATTATATATAAACAAACACCTCTGTAAAACACTAATATCGACGGTTTGCAGTGTGAGGTGAAGCTGAAGCACACTGCTCACAATAAAGCTGGAGGGCATCGAATAGCAAATTACTGACCAGAAATAATGAGTCATCAATCATTCTTTGTGTAAAATATTAAACTGACCGGAATTTATATTGATGCAAAGTCGCATTTACACTAGCAAGGACATGTATGATCATTATTCTTCATGCATCGGCTGCAGGGGGCAGAAAGTGTTAAATTATGACGAGAGGGTTTTCTCTCATTTCTCGGTAAACGTTGAGAAGCGTTCGGCTCATCTGCCCTGTGGACACCCCCCCGCCGAAGACCTCTGACACTCGACTTTGCTGGATCTGTTGCAACAGGTGCTGACAGGAGAGGAGGAGGACAAAGAACGGTTTGAATACAACGAGATACTGGGAAAAAAACATCATGGACAATATATCCAAAAATGGACAAAAAGTGAAGTACCTCGGCCCGCTGCAGAGCCTGTCTTAACCCCAAACTCTGGACACTCTTTGTGGAAGCAGCTCTCTCTGGAGCCCTCTGCAGCAGAGTCTGTGTGAAGGAACCAACAAAAAACATACTCTTTTAACATGAAAATTGTCTATAAAAATCAGTACTCCTCGTCCACAGCATCCATTACATCTGTGTCAAGTATAACACAAAGATCTGCAAATGTCAGACAAAAGAAAACTCTGGAATGAAGTGTGTCTGTGTGTGTGTGTGTGTGCATGTGTGTCTGTACCTGTACTCGTCGCAGCACGGCGTGATGAAGTCCACACACTGCTGCTATAGAGGAGCTCTGAACCTGAACCTCCACCGTGGCCAGGGACTCCTCCTCCCCTGCATACACCTGGAGAACAAAGCTCGGTTTAATCATAAATTAAGTATAAACACGCTAAAATGTACCTTTATCCATATATTATCGCATTATCCTTTACCTCTTTTGCAGTCAGTTTGACAGTCTGTCTGTTCGGACCTTGAGCTTGCACCACTGAGTCGCTGAGTGAGACTTTGTCTCCTTTTTGTCCCGTCGTCACTCCTCCAGGACCTTCAGACAGAAGCCACTCCAGCAGAGAAAGGCACACATTTTCAGTAGCCACATTTGTCGCCAGTGGGTCAAAATCTGAGCTTTTCTTCACCATAAGTGTGTCCCTCAGTAACTCTGCAGACACCCGTACACTTGCTAAATACTTTAAAGCACCTTCTCCTCCTCCTTCTACTTTTCTAAGACGGCATGATCTTAAAAAAGCTTCAGTGGGATCTGTTGCTTGAGGTGTGATCTTCTCTTGGACGGCTTTATGGCTGCTCACCTGCAGGGCGTGCAGCCAATCCACTGTCAGTGTGTTCAGGGGCAAACTGATGCAGCTAATCTGCAGAGCGAGAAGGTTTGCAGCTTCCTCTCCCAGGAGGCTGGTGAGGGAGAAGAGGAGTGAGCAGCTTACTGTCACGGGGAAGGATGGATCGCCTGCAGCTCTGAGAGGCAGCGACACTTCTAACGTCTCGCCTGGATGGAGGTTTTGGAACGGGAATGAAAAGTTTGTGGAGGAGTTCTCCCCTCCTGCACTGGGAGGATGAGACAGAGGAAACACAGTGATGCTTAATGTCCAGCCTCGCTCCAAGACATAAGGACTGGAGTTATCCAGGACACACGTCAGGTTCAGGGAGTCTTCCAGAAGCAATCTGCTCCAGCTGGTTGCAGCTCGACATCTGATTGGGTTCTCTGGGCGGGAGGATGATTTTCATCACTGTGTGTACCGGCCATCAGAAGGTAGCTGATGTTGAGCACTTGATTCAGGTGCTGCAGAATCTGGTTTTTGGATTTGATGGAGGTTTTCAGCACCGATGCTCTAAAGGAAAGCAAGAAAAGTAAGATTTAGAACAATAGAAAGATCATATTGAACACAAATTAAGTCTATTTTCTCAATGAAAGCAGTAAAAAAAGACAAGGTATGGATGTTTTGTGAAATAAGGAGGTCATGGTTGTCATCTCGACCATTTTCCATCAGTCCCGATTGAATCACAAAGTTATCTTCGTTGTCGTAAATAAAGCAGATTCGAGTTTCAATTTATGTTTTTATGAATCAAGAAAGTTTGCTGGCTTAAATCCAAACCTTGCCTTAAATATATAATACAAAACGACCCAAATTGTAAAAAGAATACCGTAAAAGGGGATAAAACTGGATAAGAAATTACCCTGGCGTACAATCAGAACATTGACACATGCTTAAGGGGATATGTTGCCGTTACAGGAGAACAAATGAAACCGACCTCAACAGACTTGTACGTGTAGATACATTAGATGTTGGGTTTACCTTTCACAGACGTCCCCGATGGCGGACAGCAGGTCCCTGACGCTGCGGCCGACCTGAGAGTTGGACACGGAGGACAATCTGTCGTCCTCCGTCCTCACAGGTAATTTGATCCTCCGCAGCCGCCCTCTGACAGACAGAGCCAGCAGCTCCACTACACCTGGAGTTTGAAGGCAATTTAAACCAGAAACACAGTTAACATTCACAGGTTAAATGCAGACCTGATGCACACAATCAACTCAAAATGTAACAGTGTGAAGACATCCTCACGAGCCATTACTTTTACTACCTGTGTGAAAGTTCCTACACCTTCTTAAACATTAGATCCAAGGACTTTTATTCGCGGCTTTCGAGGCCAGATTTCAACAGCGTCATGAATTTAGCAAAGCCGTAGGATGAGACACAAATCAAGGTTATTTATTTTACAATACTGGGCATTTTTATAATGAGCAATAGCAGCCTTGAATGAGTGAAGAATTCTCACTGAGGACAAAATATAAAGTCCTTCAATTTCAAAGAACAATGTCTATTTCCATGTTCTATTTTTCCCCTTTAATTCAAAGACGTTCTGTGTGAAAAGTCAACGCTCAAGCAGAGACAGCAAATCAATCACTGTCAACCATCTGTCTATATTATTGCCTCATGTATTAGTTAAAGTCACCTCTCTGTGAAAAGAAACTGGGGATTTTGAGATTTTTGTTGGCATTAAAAAGGTGTTTTTTGAGCAGCTACCTGAAAATGTGACACATAACAAAACCACGACAGATCTAAGGCGTAGCACACGATTTTCCTGGTAATTGGTTGACACTCTTTAAATGAACTAACTGTTTACCTGCAGTGTTGCACGTAGGCTGGGCCAAGGCAGCGAGTTGACACACATTTAAACTGGTGGGGCTTTGGAGAGCAGCGTCTGTCTTTCTGCGTGTTTCCTCACCCTTTCCTGGCCTTCTCCTCCAGATTTCCGCTCTGATAGCTCCAGTAGCAGCAGGTCTGACCCAGTGCTGTAGTAAAGAGTGTTTTTATCCACACAGCCACACACCACAGGCCCCGGCACACAACCCTCAATAAGAGCTGTAATGTTTCCCCTTGCCTCTGATGACCCTCCTTTGTCGGCTTTGATCACCACCACTCTCCCCAGTTCACCCAATGCCACCAAACACTGCCCCGGACTGGTTTTTGTGGCTATAGAAGCTCCAACAAATACGACCGGCTGCTCCAGGCTGTGCAGGACTCGGAGCCTTGATCCTGGGAGACGCAGAGGGAGGAAGCACAAGCACCCGTCTGGAAGGCCACAAAGGATAATGGGGGATTTGGCTAGTGCGACGTCGATCCCAAAAAGAAGTTTGAAGAGGACTGAATCGAGGTGAAAATGGCCCTCATTTGGAGCTTCATTTGATGAGGAATTGGGGATGGAAGACAATGCATCGCTGGCATAAACACAAATCAGCACCGGACTTCTTCTCATCATCGTCTTTCCCTCAGTGTGTCCAACTCCTGAGACCTGACTGAACGAGCTGAGCTTCTCGTAGTTTGAGGATTTGTACAGAGTCAACATCCAGGACTCGTCTCTCTGGGAAAGAGTCAGTAGCACAGAGCCGACGAGGAGCAGCGATGACACTCCTTCTTCTGCAGCGACCAGAGACTCGGAGGAGATTTTCAGCTCAGAGGATGCATCAGCTGGGGAGCTTTCAACCCTGCAGGGGGAAAGGTCGCTTATTTGAGAGGCATTGACAAGAAGACATGTTATTGAACGTATGGATTATCTATGAACTAGAAGAGAGGTTTTTTGGGAGGCTCAGTGAATGGGAGACCTCAAAAGGTTTTGGCTTATTTGAAGACTATGTTCTTGCACTATTCTTGGTATGCTGAGTTTGTGTTTTGATGGTTGATTGCACCTTGTTTTGGTTAAAAGTTTCCGCTAAATGTAATGTCATCTTAAACAACAATCTTAAGAGATCTAGGCTCGATTACAGAGTGTTTATGGAATCAAATAACCTAATCTAAATCCAATAACCAGCACTTTCCAAGCTTGGTGTGAGGGAAGCCAACCGTTTTAGACTTTGAAACCCCTCATTGAGAGGAATTTACTGTTGTGCTGCAGACAAATTGGAGCACCTATATGTATTTTCATACCTAGATAGCAGAAGTTGTAAACTGACGCAATAGACTCCGCTCCTACAGGCTACATAGAGGCACTGCTTATCGTGACTCTGAACCAGGTCACTCACAGGACCAGGAAACTGGAGGATAGCCTGCAACAACACAACAGAACAGAATCAAATACAGAAAATGTGCACACAAAGTTATCTTTACATATGTAGAGTTACAGGTACGCCTGTCATTTCACAGTGAACAATGGTGGACAGCATTTAGTACTGAAGTTAAGAATAATTTGGAGGTATTTCTACTCCACCTGAATATTTCCAGTTCCTGCTACTTCATACTTCAATACAATTCAGAGACAAATATTGTCGTTTTTACTCGCCTACAATTGTTTGGTAACTTTGCAGAATCAGACTCAGGTTAATAGTCTTATTCATAACGAAAAAGTTGTGTATTCTGTCATCTTAAAGGTTAAAAACTGTTAGGTTCCCAAAGGAAATTCACTAGCTACTGTAGTTTAAAAATCTGGTACTTTACCACCTGAACACATGATGAATGCATGAACAAATAAATACACAATATTATAAAACGTTGTAATGGGACAGTGTGCAGAATGAGTTCCTTTACTTATTGTACTTTAAGTTCATTGTGACGCTTATTCTTTTACTCCAGCCATTTTAAATGCAGGACATTAACTTGTAACAGAGTAGTTCTACACTGTGACATTGCTACTTGTATTTAGGATTAAGTACTTTGTCCACCACTGGCGATATGAGTTACTGACCGTGAGTATTTTCCCCTCAGTGCTGAAGATATAAACCTCGTCGCTGCCAGTGCAGAGGAACACATCTGTCCCCAAACCACACCTGATCCTGGGTGTGCATGTTGCTCCTGAGAAGCCAAACTCTGCACAAGTCTCCACAGCACACCGTACGTCCATTGTCACACCACCGAAGAAGAAACTGTAGTCCGCATTTGTAACGCTATGTACCGCTGACACTTGTAGTTTAGTGAGGGGTTAATAAAAGTGTAAAACTGTGGTTAAATGGACAAGTCAGTCCAGTCCTAAACCGGTTGTTGATAGAGGAAGGGAAGCCCTCATAAAGTTCCGCGCGTCGCGTTTTGGACCAATGAGAGCAAAGAACTACATTACCCATGGAAACATAAGCGGAAGTCAGATTCATTTATTTTTCTGGTGTTTATTCAGAAAAGCCACAGTACCAGCCAAAAGTTTGGGTACACCTTTTCATTCAATGTTTTTATTTATTATTTATTCTTATAGGGTTCTACGTTGTAGATTAATGCTGAATACATCAAAACTGTGAAAGAAACCATATGGAATTATTTAGTAAATTTTAAAAAGTGTTTTTATAAGGTAATCAAAAAAGTATAATTCTAGTCCAATAACTTCACAATGATTGATCAAGATAAGACATGTCAAACAAAGTCCCTCAGCACAAAATACATCTAATTGTTACTTCTAATACAAAAAGTGAAGATGATGTGGGTTTCACAATTCTTTCTTTATGTATGGGGAGTATGGAGGGTGTGAGAAATGTCGCCCAAATCTATTTTATTAAAAATTAAAATGTTTAGAGTTATTGTTTTGTTAAAGTTCAGCTCCAGTAAAAGTTCACGGTAAATGCTTCACACTGACCACTGGGTGGCGGAACTGTGCATTTCGTGTTGATCCACGAAGAAGAAATCCACCAATAGGAACAGTCAAAGCTATAATCGCCAACATTTGAAAACACCCTCCGTTCTGTGGCTTCAGCTATCGGAAAAGATTCTTCTTCAGATCGAGTTTGAAGACAGCCTTACAATGAAACTGCAAAGCGACGACGCATTGAAAATGTACTTTTATCAGAACCGACTGGAAACGTTCGAAGGTTGGCCGTTTGAAGAGAACTGTTCCTGTACGCCGGAGAACGTGAGTAAACGGTTGATTAGCTGAAAATGCTAACAGCTAACACCACAACAACAAAACCGTGTCAATAAGTGAATTAAATACCCTCGGTTTAAGCGACCGATAAATAATCATTTTTTACTTTCACTTGTATTTAAAGTTGGCGTTGTCAATACTTAGAAAGGTTAAATAAGGGTAAGGCTACGTTGAGAGTTAACGCGACGTTTTGCAATAGCTGAAGCAAAGGTTTAACGTATGGATTATAGATGTGCGTAAAATAGAAAATAAGAAGTTGGTGCTCAAAATAAAGGATCCAATCATTTTGACGAATTGTGTTACCCTTTTTGTATGTATACCCTGGAACTCGGGTACATCTTTTGGCTAGATGCCACTGAATTGAGTTAATATAGCCTACCTAACAAGAACTTCAGCGAAAGATTGGATTAACCATTCCCAGGGCCACATGGGACGTTCTCTCGTAGCTTATTTTGTTTCTTTCCCCTACCCAAAGATATCAAATAGCAAATTCTATACAACAGAAGAGAGATGCAAACCTTAACATTTGAAACCAACATCTTTGAAACCCTGCACCTAAATTGTTACTATCAAACTACCATTACTTTGCAATCAACTCGTTGTTTCAACATTAAATACCGCTTCTCTTTATTATAATGTCTGTTTCTTTGTTTCCCCAGATGGCCAAAGCTGGCTTCATACACACCCCTTCAGAGAACAGCCCTGACATCGCCATGTGTTTCTTCTGCCTCAAAGAGCTGGAGGGCTGGGAGCCAGACGATGACCCAGAGTAAGATAGTCTCATTGCTAAACGTATTGGTCAGAAAATAAACATGGATCAAATGTTGATCTTACTCACCACTCTTTTGTTGCCAGAAAGGAGCACAGATCTCATTCGGCAGCCTGCCAGTTCATCGTCCTGAAGAAGAACGTTGAAGAGCTGACAGTGGAGGAATTCTTCAAACTCCAGAAGGAGAGGCAAAAGTTTCAGATCGTACGTATATCTTACTTTTAGATAAAACTGTCACTGCCAACATGCTTATCTGTTTTTCTTTTATCATCGCTTTAAAAACGGCACAACATTTCTTATCCAGATTTCATTTCCTTTCTTCCCTCAAAGATAAAATCCTGTAACGCCAGCATCACCAAGTTCGAAGACTCGGCCAAACTGAGAAGAGCAGATATCATTAAGACGATCAAGGGTGAAGAGTGATGGATGAGATGGGCGGCGTGGGACAGATTTATCGTAGCTGGCTGACTGACTTGATTGATATCCGGATTCTTTTATATTTTCTTTTTATCAATAAACTTGTTCTTTCTACCGGCATTTATTTATGTATTATCTCAGTGGGGGTTCTTCCTGGTTAAATAAAGGTTTGATAACTTGACTCGATGTTTTATACTGTAATGATGAGTGTGAGTTTCAGTCTGTATATGTATGAAACTGGCAAGAGGAAAGCTATACACTCAATGAAAAGGGTCCTGCTTTATTGTATGTCATCTATTGCTATTAAAATATGATATTCTGGAATTTGATCTGTCCAGTGTTGCTCGTTTACGTTTTTACAAATACATTTCCTTTATAACACAAACTGCAGCTAACTAGTAGACTCTGAAAGTAATGAAATACACGGAACAGGATAAGAATGCAAAAAGGTAACTATCCCCTTAGTTCACTTAAAAACTAAAAAAGCATGATCATATTGCTGATTCATTTGGGGGGAAATGGGGATCATTAGCAGTATTACAATGCTACAAAACATTTTAGGATGAAGAACGATATATGACGAAGCACTCATTACGAGTTTTACAACACCAAGGCTTCCAGTTTCTCATCATAGGCTGTTGTAAAATGTGTTTTCTTTAATTAAAAACTGCACAAAGGACACATTTTGTTTCATTACGTCACTTGTTAGACCCTATTGCCCAAAGCCACTACCATACATTCAGTGGTGTGGACAGGAGCAACTTTGGGTGAAGTGTCTTGCCCAAGGACTCACCACCTGACCTTCCTGTTGTTTTACACGATAGACTTGATTAAAAAACATGTTATTGACATTTTTCTTCTCTTTAATTTATTTTAATCCGAGTCAGAACTCTTTTATTTGTCCCACAAAAGGGAAATTGAAATTATTACAAAAGCAGACAAGTGAGGAGATAGACTTCCAAAAACGGAATAAAATAAATGGTTGACATTGTGAAGTTACACTGCTATGCTATTGTCATACTTAGACTATAGGTACTGACTACATCTGAATGCTGATAACATAGCAGGTAATAAGTAAGTGTACCGGGATGCCTTTTTAAAGTAACCCTCCTAAACCTGCTGACTAGCGTCTCCACATATTCCCCTAAGATTGTTTTGCGTGTGTGCGCCTCCCGGATAAATCAAGTCCCTCCCAGAGAAGAAGAAGCCGCTGCTCGTGCATCTCTCTCACTTCATCATTCAGTCAGGGGTTAGTATCTCCATCCCGCAGATCTATCCTGGGAAGGAAATCTCTGGATAACCGTTATATTATGGGGACTTATTGTGCATCCACGATTAAAAGACTCGATCACCACTGAAACCAGAATCAGCGTTACGCGCGACTTAAACCGACAACAGTTTTACGCGCGAAGTGATCTTCACCTGTGTGGCAGGATGAAGGTGACTCTCGGCTCTCTGGTGATCACAGCCGGGATCTGCGGGCTGCTGAGCTTCGCTTTCCTGGCCACTTCCCTCGGAACGCAGTACTGGTACATCATAGAGATGAATCCCATGAATGTGAGTGACTTTGAGGACATGAGCTCCCACTCGGGACTGTGGATCACCAACGAAGGTAAGAGCTCACTCGTTATTGTCATTAGTGCTATATTTGGGAACATGAGTGGGAGTGAAATATAATAAATAACATTTTCCTTGTTGGTCTCTAATGTGTTTGTTCCAGGCTTACTAGTGATGGATTACATTTGCCATTATGTTTGTGACACCAGTGTTTTTTACATTGTGACTACAGGTGAGAAGAAGGTAGACTCCATTGACTCTTTCACAGCTGACTACTCCAGTTACTCTGAGACTGAGCTGCACCTGCTGAGTGAGTCCCCTTCATCACTATTTTAATGAAAAACCAATAAGTTATTCACAGTGCAATTGAAATTAAGACAACATAGACAGGAGTAGAGATAGTATGGAGGCTACTTCAACATCCAACTCAAATTGTGCTTACACCTAGAGTTCATTTACTCAAGTACTGTACTTCTACCCAATCTGAAATCCTGTAATGCTTTAATTGAATGCAATATTACAATATATCTGCGTTTCAATCTCCATACTGCTTCATGTATTACGCCATGGAAAAAAGGTAGTATGTCCCAATATGTCAATTTCAGTATCCCCAAAAAGTAATACATCCTTCTGAATCGGGATGCACTTTGCAGTATGGGAGGTTTTTCGGGCTATTCTGATATATGAGCAGTCAAGTTTGAGGTGCATTTGATGACTTATAGTTTGTCCTAATTGTATGCATGCAACAGTATGTACTTTGTTAGTGCCCCTGCAGTACATACTAAAAGTAAAAGTGTGTTTCCTTCTTGTTCTTGGTCATATACTCACCAATAAGGATCGTGCATTGTCCACACATGCATAACTCAATAAATGCTTCATTATAAACCTATTTGTGTGTGTGTGTGTGTGTGTGTGTGTGTGTGTGTGTGTGTGTGTGTGTGTGTGTGTGTGTGTGTGTGTGTGTGTGCGTGCGTGCGTGCGTGTGCGTGCGTGTGTGTGTGCAGGCATGCACAGTGCCATAGTGGTGGTGCTTCCCATCAGCCTGGTCCTGCTGCTGTTCGGAGGGATCTGTGGGCTCGTCAGCTATCTGGCCCGGAGCCCCGTCCTCCTCACCGGCACTGCCGCCTTCTTCTTCCTCTGCAGTGAGTCCCTCTTCACCTTCTCAACCCAGATTACATCGACTCAAGTGCTGTACTTAAGTATCATTTTGATTCACTTGTACTTGAGCGTTTTCATTTGATGCTACTTGATAGTTTTACACCAATACATTATGAAAGCCAATATTGTCCTTCATTTATCTGACAGTTTTAGGCATTACTTATGGATTTAGATTATTATCTAATACGGAATATAAATCAACATAACGTTGACATTTATTATAGGTTAAGATATCCAGCAGAAGTGTATAAATAAATGAAAATTGGCTGCAGTTTTACTAGCTTTAATGAACACATCAACAGTAATTTATTATAGATGACTGTACTGAACCATAACCAGTGATCCGGTTTTTGGTACTTAAGTGTATTTGAATTCTATCGTTTTGTACTGAACTATAAGTCAGATATGATTCCTGGATTATACTTGTTATAGAATATTAATACAATTTAGTTTTGATACTTTAATTATTTAGATCTTCTTCTTCCATTACTTGCTCCCAATAAAGAAGTGTTTCGTGCACCCGCTGAGATATTTTACCATCAATTCCAGAGAGAGCGATTAAATCAAAAACCGCCATGCCTGGCACTCATGCACCAAGATGAATCACAGCTGCTATTACTATTATCACTACAGCCGATACATCAAAGAGATTCAAAAGCCAGAGCAGGAAGTTCCCATCTGCTCAGTATGGACAATGCTCTTTCACAATTACTGCGCCTGGGTTTCTCTTTTTTATCTAGAAGACAGTGCAGCTTTTATACGGCACAACTATTGAAATTAAACATTACTTCCAATGAATTGTGGAAGAGATGGTGTTCATAAAAATGACACAATATATCACATTAAGTGCAAGAAGGAGAGTCATTCTGCTTTGGATCATTTACCTCTGTGTTAAATAAAGCCGCAGCCATTATGTGCCGGTATAAAGGAGTCAGTTGTTGCGGCGCACGTTGTTAAAGATCATTGCACTCAAATGGCGTTGTGTGCAGTGAGAAACAGGATACCTCAGAAGTGTTTCTCTGCTACGCTCTCACACCTTTTCCAGCAAACAGCTTTTTTCTGACAGACATGCAGTGTGACAATGAGACATGTGCATGGAAAATGACTCCCAATGCAATAAGGATTTGAAAAATGATCATTATTTGGGGTTTTTCATGGCAAAAAACATCCAAATCAAAGCTAATTTAAACTGCAATACAGTTAAATAATACATAATGACATGTATACTTATTGTTTATGTCCCTTTGTAATAAAAACAGAGGCAGAATACTGAAAATCAGATTCAAGGAGCACAGAAAAGATGCAAATGATTGTTCTTTTTGGTTAGATTTGAACAAGATCAATCAATGTGGTGGATTGTATTCAGTGTTTAATCCACTGATGGTTTTACAGAAGAAAGCTGTGAAGTGTTTGATGGACTGACTGGAGTTGGCATTAAAGTAAGGCACGACGGTTCATTTGTGCAGACGGGAAGGCGTTATGTGCAGGGCTGTGTGAAACTGACCTTCTGTGAGTTATTGACCTCATGAGACTGAAGGACGTTTATTACAATAAAGACTGATAGGCTGTTTGATTGGGCCATATTGGTTAAGTATGCATGAACAGGGCAGGTGTGTGTGTGTGTGTGTGTGTGTGTGTGTGTGTCTTGTTGCTGTCAGAAGACTTCCTTTACTCCTCGTATAGGTTATCAGAGGTTTCGTGGGTCTGCTGGGAGACGTAACAGAGGTCTTTATCTCTCTTTTCTATATCTATACAGAGTTTCATAACGGCCCTTGTCTCTCATTAATGACGGAGTCTGTGGCTGTAATCTCATTTTCATTTACAAAGGAATTCACAACATTCTTTCCACTTTGGAAATACATGGAAACATGATGAATAAAGAAAAGAAATACATAAAAAGATCACCATGGGGCAAATTTAATGCAGGAAGAAGGAGATTATCCTTTTTAGTTTAGTATAAAGTAAAACACAAACATAAAACACCTTTATTGGTGTTGGATTTAATAACAGAGTTTGTGTCACTGACTTTGTTACAATTCATTTGTTTATTTGAGCTACTTTGGACCAAGACACAGAACATTTTGGGGCAATAAATACATTACTTGGTTTAAAGGTTTTATTGGTCATATGCACAGCATGTACAACGTATATGTTGGCAATGAAAATCTTATATCCCACGCTCCTCCAACAGCTCAACACATGGTGCAAATAAGATACATAAAATAGAGCAAAAAGAGAGAAGAATATTTACAATAACAACACTAAAGATTTGAGGATGTGAAATATATACATATGTGGAATACATTGAAAGTGTTAAATACACTGCACAGTAATTTATGTGGTTAAAATCTCATTTCTTTTTTTAAAATCGATGCGAAGCTCTCACATGAAACGAGAACCGGAGAATATTAAAGCATTTCTCAAATAAATTGTCTTTATTGATCCTGTGATTCTCTCCTCTCATTGGGAACACAGAAACTGTTCATATTGAGAGGGAGATCTATAAAAAGATGTCTCTGTTCATCAGCTTCTCTGTGAAGGTGCTCAGCAGCCGCTCTGCAGGGGGCTTTCTCTATGCACGGGTTAATTGAGATGCAGATTTTTACATACATTTAAAATCTGATTGGCTTTTTTACGTGTGTTTTGAACAGTTGTTTGATTCTGTGTGAATACCGTCATGACCAAGCGTATGTTCTGTTACTGATGAAACCGTAAAAGCTTTTACTGCATGATGCAACACCAAGAGGCGTTCAGGCGTCAGCTGACAAAACCAGCATCCGTTTAAAAGAGCTGAGAGAACAATGAATAATTATGAATAATGGATATAAGATGTAAATCAGATTGGAGTAATGAAGTAAGTAGAGCTGGATTACTCATCTTCCAAATAAGCCTATTCTCCTAATTACAAACCAGAGTCTGTTCAGTGTTTGTGTGTTTTGAGTAGGTGCCATAAAGTATAAACAGGGAGAACTTAATGAAAAATTCAAAAATGTCATTGCTTCCCAATTCCATTAATTAAATGAGAAAAACCTGATTAAATGTTATTTTAAAGTTTGGATTGGGTTTTCTTTTCTTAAATCTCATGCTGGATAAGACCACTGAGAAAGACCTCAACCAAAGCTGCTATACAACCTCCCTGTCCTTCATTGGAAATATATTATAATATATAAGCCGTTACAACAGCCGAAGAAATAAAAGAATAATAGCCAAGCATGAAGGAGAAGAAAAACATTCATTCTTCCAAATGATAAATGTTTTAAAAAACAATAATGAGAGGAAATATATTTTAAAAACTCCATAAAATAATAAGAAAACTGATCTAAATGCTGCTTCAAAACCTTTATTATACACAAACTTTGGTTTATTGCATTCACTACTTGGTCTGTGTTAGTTGCCTTGCACTGCTTTTGTAATGCATTAAATATAATATCAAATCCCCAATTAGTAGAAAAGGTTGGGAACCACTGCTGTCGGCTACCACACACCCGGCTAGATAATTATTTTAGCTCCAAACCAAAGATAAAAATGTGTGACAGTTAGATTACCGTTAACCACGCTAACGCTATCATATTAACCTGGGTATTTACAGTAATCAGGTTTATTGGTGAGCACAAACACGTAGAGCCTGAGCTTATGACCTCTCTAAAGAGGACCATGTGATGGTTGACACTTAAAAAGACCCTTTATATTCCCACTGTAATCAGCAGCACATGGTGATGTGTGGAATGGAATAAAGGCTCTAATTAGATTGGGCTCATCTTGTGAACTTGTTGACTGTCCGACTTTTAAAATATCCCAGCCTCGAGTCGGGTGTTTCTTTGTTTGAGGTGTTGTTATAATGTACCCTGTTTCTTCTGCTCTTAAAGAGGACATATCGTTCTCACTATCTGGTTCATATTAGTTTGTGCCTCGGTGACATGTCTCCATGCTTTAATGTTCAGAAAGCTCTTTATTTTTCTCATCCTGCCTGTGCTGCAGCACCTCTTTCCACCCTCTGTCTGAAACCAGAGCCCAGTCTGCTCTGATTGGTTAGCTGGCCGGCTCTGTTGTGATTGATCAACCTCTTAGAGATGTCCCGTCCCTTAGCCTATCACGTACAATGTGCAGGAGCGCTAGCCAATAGAAGCGCGAGTGGTATAGTGATGTTGTACAGAAGTAAACACAGGAGTGCAATATAGGGAACAAAGGATTTTAGCCTCTGCAGACCATTTACATGCACACAAACCTATATAACACACTACAGGGAAGGGAAAACCCCATAGAGCATAATAGGGCCCCTTTAACAAACCAGGTGTCGACTTACTGCTTAAAAGAAGCCTTTCATCTATCTGGAGATGCTTCTCTAAATGTGATGCTGACTCCTTGAATGGTGACAGTCTTTTAGAAGCACAGCTCTTTCTCTTTTCTCCTTCAAAACATGTTTCTCTGTTAGCTGTAACTCCCCAGGGTATATACAGTACACAACATATAACATTTAACTTCTCTTTTAATTGCTTTGTTCTAACGTTGCTGATTCTTTCCTCTCCGAGCATTAAACAGCCTAATGGGTATTTGCCTTGTCCCTGCAGGGCTGCTCCTCTGATTCCTCTCCATTGATAATCTGAGGAAGGTTCCGTCTGGGAAAGAAAAGATCTTCAAAGTGCTTCTCTGTTAAAAACCAGTACAGGATGTGATGTCATTTTGTGGAGCTAACCAGCACACCTTACTGTTATGTAAATCCTCTGACCACATCACCCCCAAAAACCTCCTGCTCACCTTCAAAGCCCTCCGTAACCTGGCCCCCACTTATCTGGCTGACCTCCTTCAGGAGTACACCCCCTCTCGCTCCCTCTGCTCATCCTCTGCTGGTCTGCTAACCATCTCCTCCATGATTGACTGTTTGTGTTTTTATCATGTTCGGTTGCTTTTACCTCTTAGAGTATTTAACAAATTGTACAGTGGCCTTGGGTGCCATGAAAAGTGCCCTGAAATAAGATGTATTATTATTATGATATCATCATCATCATCATCATTATTATTATTATTATTATTATGATGCTGTCTGTTGTCTCTGTCAACTTTTGCTAACAGCCACTTTACACAAAGCACTTGCATTAAAGGTCAGGGGATGACCGAAGTCCTAAGGCTTTATCCTCTGGAGAACATGACGATAATCAGCTTATTATCACAGAAGATAAAAAAGCAGCAAATCTTCAGAATCTTGTTTAAAAGAAATATAGAAATTATCCAAATTATTTCTGATAAAAACTTCCTCCAATCGCTCGAATCTCTTTTAGTTTTAGGTGTAGGAGAAGTCTTTTCTACATGTGAGGCAGTTCCTCTCTCTGCATCAAAGTGAGACATCAGATGCAGCTTCCTCATTGTTCTCTGAGCTAGTAGCACCTTGGGGTGTAATCGTAATAAAAGGATTATTAGTCCCACCCTGGGTAGCCTCTGCGCTCCACTTGCATCCCCTTAAAATCAGTAGCAAGTCGTTAAAATTAAGCGGGTTTCCAATAGCAACACTATGAAACTGGTGAGGACAGTTTGGCGTTGTGCGTGTCTGAATCAGGTCTCTGAGGATGTTGAGTAAGCACGAACGTCATTATATTTCCTGTCTGTCACAAAATGAGATTTTGGGTACCTCAAGGCATCGTGTTTTTGCGGGTTTAATTGATAAGCACTCAGCACGGAGCTCTGACTCGTACAAATAGTACAATGCCAGCTTGAGCATTGCCTTAAAGGGACAGTTTACCCCCAAATAAAAAGCATTCTCCGTCTGACCTGGTTTTTTATGTTTTGTTATTTTGTTTCGTGGTCAGTCGCTGTGAGCAGGAGAACATGAATGCAAGTGAATGGAAGATAACAGCACCCGATGGAGGTCAACGTCAAAATATGACAGAAACACATATTTTTGTCTGCCTTCTCTTAGATGGATGTGGTGCTCAAAGCTAAAACAAATAAATATCAAAGAAAGGAAGAAAGATCAGCAGTGATAGAATTTATGACTCAAGATAATCCACAGACCTTGTTGTGATCATTCTTCATTAAGGAACTATTTTATCTCTACCGAACAACACCCTCAAACCGCATCACTTTGGAGAAGAAGAAGGAACCCTTAGTCGTCCCTCAGTTGGGAAATTCTGCATTTGACCCATCCTAGTGTTAGGAGCAGTGGGCTGCCATATGAACGGCACCCGAGGAGCAGTGTAGTGCCTTGCTCGGGGACACCTCAGTAGCACTTGGTCTTTCGGGGACTTGAACCAGTAACCTTTGGGTTTCCAAGGCAAGACCCTACGGATTTCGCCATCACGTCCAAGAAGTGTGCCGGTTCTTAAGAAGTGAACAGAATGGACGCCAATGTTCTGCGCAGTGATACGGTTGGCAGGCGAAGCTCTGTAGACAGAAAGTAGTTCTTATACTGCTCACAACAAGGTCTGTGAATTAGTAACAGAGTCATGATTTCTGGAAAGAGACATTTCTGTTGAGTTTTTCAAATGCACCACAAGCTCAGCACCATGTAGTTCCATTATATTGAACACCAGGCAGACATCTCAACAGTCAATACCTTTCCCAGTGGGTAACTCACCCCCAAACACTCTAGGTTGGTCAGAAAGCATTACAGGTGATGTTTCTGATTTTGGGGTGAACTATCCCTCTCATATCTTAATGTTTTTCAATGAATAAATGGCAAAAAGGTTGAGTAAGTCAAACCCAGCTCTGATTTAAGATTGTTTTCTTTGTGTGTGTCTCTCTGTGAAGGTCTGATGACCCTGTGTGGTGTGAGCCTCTACATGATCTACTCTTACCAGGCGCTGTCGGAGACGGAGAGGCGGCTGGGGGCGGAGGGTCTGGCCTACGTCAACACCTCCTTCGGCTGGTCTCTGGGTCTGGCCTGGCTCTCCTACGGCCTGGAGCTCCTCACCGGCGTCCTGCTGCTGGTGGCTGCCAAGATGGCCAAGCAGCAGGGCAGGAGTACCAGAGCCTGACTCTCCTCCAGAGAGGATCCAACAGGAGGGAGGGCTGATGTGTTACTGACATGTGGCTCTGCCTTAGAAACAAGGTTACTAATAAGAAACTGGAGACTATTCAGGCTTTCACAAAACACACATGTTCAACTGAGGATGTTTTGACTGTTAAAAAGAGTGTTTTATAATGTGCTTTAAATGTGAGAAAGTGCGCCCTCTTATGGTCGGGTTTGTCTTTCACAGGAGGAGAGAAATGTTTTGAAATAACAGTAAAAGTAAACAGATGCACATCTATGGAGTATCCATAGGACATAAGTTAGACTACACTCATGCCAGTCCATGCTTATGGATTGAATTAAACATTCAATCTGTGCCAAATTAAACTGAGGATCTCAGAGTTTAAAATCAGTCCATTTTGCTTTACATTTCTACATACATTTTCACTGTCAACATGTTTAAGCTGTGTGTTACAGTGTGAGAAAAGCCAAACCAGTGTTGTCTATGTATGGAAATTTTACATACCTGTTTTTTCTATTACAAATGTAATAACTATTTGTTCCGTGCCTGAAAAAAACATTTATAACATCTGCTGTGACTGTATCTTGAGCCAGGTGATCAATCTTTTGATTCTCATTGTTTTTACTGTTGTTTCTACAGTGTTTTTCTTCAGTTACAGCCGCTTATAGCAGCACTTGTTCCAAAGGCACTTTTGTTATTTTGCTATTTGCAGCAGTTCTGAGCACAGAGGAAAACTGGTTTCCTGTCGCTGTCAATCCTCTCTGACAGGATCTTTTCAGAAAAACACAAATGCATGTTATTAAGTACTTTTCCCAGACATTTCTAAGGCCACATAAACATCCTGTGTCCACACGAAGGATGGAAAGTGGGTGAGAGAGGAGAATTGAGCAGAAGCGTCAGCAGGAAACTGAAGATTCATTGTATTCATCAAATGAAAACATTCAGCTGTAGTCAGGGGGAAAGGAGCACCAAAACATAGCAGCAAAAACCGCAACGCAGCTGCTTTATGTTGGTTTTCCAATAAACTATCACATTTGTTTTGAAAGCTGAACGCATCTCTGATTCCTCGAGCTTCTTAAAGGGGCCCTATCATGCTTCTTGGGGGTTACCCTTTCCTGTAATGTGTTATATATGTTTGTGTGCATGTAAATGGTCTGCAAAGACTAAAATCCCTGGCTTTCTCTCCCACAAACTCCCCCATCCCTGCCTGAAACGCCTCCATTGGACTCCTTCAGGAACATAGTGTCATCACTACACTTGTGCTTCTATTGGCTAGCGCTCCAACACATTGTACTTATTAGGCTAAGGGGCGGGACATCTCTAAGCGGTTGAGCGATCACAACAGAGCCGGCCAGCTAACCAATCAGAGCAGACTGGGCTCTGGTTTCAGACAGAGGGTGGAAAGAGGTGCTGCAGCTCAGCAGTATGAGAAAAATAAAGAGCATTTTGAACATTAAAGCATGGAGACATGTCACAGTAGACATTAAATACTGATATGAATCTAAAAAGGAGCAGAATATGTCCTATTTAACTGCAGCCAGCTTCTCTAAATCCATTTTCCACTGTAAACTGTTAAAGATTGTAAATAATATCAGGAAAATGGTCTTCTAAAACAAGTCAATGAGACAATTAGTTTTCAAGAGTCATTTTTAATAGAATGAGATCTTCCATGCTCATTCAAGAACATCACAGTGCTTCGAGAAAATGTCAAACAGTCTTTTCATTACACAGAAAATAAGACAAATATAAAACAAACTCCTGATAGCTTCAGCCTTTTCTTGATACAGTGTTTAAACAACAGGAGACGCTCAACAAGGTAAATAATACATTCACTAAAATAAGAACGAAGCTGTGGTACTAGAATAATAATACTAGTTGAGCAGAATCTCAGAGACCAGCTCATTTTTTCTTGCAGCACATCCGAGTATACAACTTTACAGGGCTGAGAAAAATAACAATATTTAGAAGAGAATTGGAGGAGGAAACCCTCTTCATGTTGTCACACATGCATACAGAGATGCATTTAACCCATCCTTGTACTAGGAGCAGTGGGCAGCTATTGTACAGCATCCGGGGACAGTAGGGGTAGCTTCCACATTAGTCAGATTGAGACGTGAACCGGCGACCCTTCGGCTCAAATACCGCTGATATTCTTTTATGATACTGGATATCATCTGAGATTTCGGATATTGAAATTTTGTGAGTTTGTTTTCTGGTTTACATAAATTAAAATGATGTCATTTTCGTAAATTAGCCTAATATTAGATGCCTTTATCTACTTGTTATATTCACTTTGATTGTCAACGGTCAACCCTACAATAACATTCTCGAGGTATAGGTAAAAATGACGTGTTATGATCCTTTTGGACAGAAGTTGCCATATTTTAATGCTGTATCCTTTCATGTATCCACGATTCAAACAAATTGACCCCATGACATTTCAACTGAACCCTCTCAGTTATTTTTAGGTTAAAAGCTCTTTAAGGCATGGTGTCATACATAAGGCCTTTACAAAAAGAAACGGAACAGAACGATTTCAGAAATAAATCAAATGTGCCAATAAAGTCAAACTTCATTGTTTATTACAGTTTGCTCCAGGTGACTGTGTGTGTCCTTTTTCAGGCGGTTTTAAGGCCAGACATGTCAGTACTTGTGCATCTCGGTTGATGGGATGACAGGAAAAAGGGTTATCTGTCATTCAATGTTAAGGAGACGGATAATGCAGCAGGGCTTCCTTGAAAGTCTGGAGGTTTTCATTCATTTCCATGGTGTTTTCGTAAAATATTCCCCCTTCCTACTCACTGTTCATGACTGAAGATGAGGAAGGCCATATTAGAGCTCATTTCCCAAGACAATTCATCCAAAGTGGAAGCAAGAACAGGTTCCTCTGAGTTTATTTTGACCTTAACGATACTTCCCACACGGCATGGAGGAGTCCAAATCTGCCTCCGTTAGTGGTGTTTCTCCAAAAGTACAAAAACTAGTCAGCCAGGGAGACAAACCTTCCCGGCAAACAGCAACCCCACGATGGTGAAGAATATGGACAGAACAAAGAGGACATAGGAGGAGCCCACCACTGTGTTGTTGGGGAGCTTATATGGCTGTCCTCCAACCTCGTTGATGTAGAAACCGATGGGGAATATGAGAGCAGCCAGGCAGAACAGAACCACTGTGACCGGGGAGAAAACATAAGGACAGAAACTGATTAGACACCCTCTCTGGAACTTTTATTCCCAATCACAGGTGACTTGCAGGGGCCAGGAGGAATGAGGAAAGATTGCATTGAAGCTCTAGATATTTAAAAATAAAGAAAATATGATACAGTGCTATTTGGGCCAGCTGTAACACTTAAAATGAAGTCAAGGGGTTTAATGGTAACGTTACCTAATACATAAAAGGTTTGGAAAGATAAAGTAAGGAATAACATTATAAAACGTTATGTTAGCGAAGTAATAAATAAATGGTAACAGATATATAAAAACGTGGATAAACAGTTCAATTAGATCAGCTAGCTAAAAGAGAAATGGTTGAAATAGATAAAGTAAGATATAAACACGTAGTCTAAAGTACTACAAATAGTTAAAATGCTTGAAAAGGTTAGCTTGAAGGAACAAAAGCAGTTAGCTTGGCGGCAAAAAGCAAAATAGCTAATAAATAATAGTAAACAGTGAAATAACATGCTAATGGCTAATGCTCAATTAGCTTGAAGCAGGCTAACGGAAGCAATGGTTATAGCAGGTAGCTACAAGCTAACAACAGCTTAAGAAATAGGTGATCAAATTAGAAGGCTTAAAGTGACATGAAAATGTAATGAAATAAAAGTAAAGTAATGGATAAATAATATATCAGCTGTTAGAAATAATCAATATATTGGAGCGGAACATTAAAAGATAATTCACTGTTTCTGGACGGATCATATTTGTCCACTTCCGGTAGTATTACCGGATGTTGTCTTTAGCCTCAGATAGCATAAAGCTAATATTGTATTGTATATATGAGTAGAGGGCGCAGGACCAGTGGAGTTACATACTAAACACACCACCTCTACCGCTCACTCATTGATGCTGCAATGATTATATTGCCTGTTTAATAACTGATAAACTTCAGAAGGATTGCATAATATAATATTGTAGTTGAGAGCTCCAGGACTTCGCTAACAAGATGGCGACTGTGACGTCATACGAGGACCCGCCCCCGACGACGTCAGCCTATAGAAGAGTCCGGAGAACCCCATGTGACAAGTGGCCAACAGGATCCAGCCCCCACTACCAACCAATGAGAGCACGAGAGCGGAGCGCGTCTTATTTTGAAGTTGTTCATTGTATGGTCGGAAAGGGGTGGTTCTATAAAACATGTTTGTATTGTGAAATCGATCTCTTTTTTGTTCCGGACCGCCAGACAGTAACTACTGATGAGCTCCACTCAGTCAGTGGCCTGTGGACCGTGTCCCGGGCTATTGAGCCACAGCCCGTGTCCCGGGCTATTGAGCCACAGCCCGTGTCCCGGGCTATTGAGCCACAGCTGTGAAACGTTTGTAAAACCTACTGCTGCATCCTTTTATTAAATACTCCTTTTAAAACTTACAAGAGGAGGTTTGCTTCCTTTCTTTTTAATCGACACCTGGGCTTCGAATAAACGAACATTTCTTACACAGCTAAACGGATCAATTGTTATATAAATAAGGATTTCAATCAAAGGCTACTGGAGTTCATTTGAGTCAGCTGTCTCTGATTGAATAGGTTTAGATACCAGACAACTCTTATATGGATTCCTCAAATATTTGCTTTTTTTCCCATGTCAACCCCTAAACACATCTTTCTCCCTTTTAAGGCAGCTGTCAGCTTTTAAAAGTGTGTTAAAAAAACAAAAAATCAGCCCGCAGTATTGCTGGTCTACTCGTGAGAACATGCTTCATATTTTTCTATTTTCAGAGCCGAATGAACCACAGCTCCTGCTCTGGTCCTCTATACAGAAAACACAGGCCCTTTCCTTTAAAAATAGAAACGGGACCATCAATAAGAGCTCCTCTGCAGTCAAAGTGTTCGTAATTACCAGACTAAAAGCTTCTCCTGAAGGGAACTCCGGTGTCGAGGTAAACTCTAAGCTGTAATGGGCAGTTTTGCCTCCGCTTGCAGCTAATTTCCGACCATAATGTGGTATTCTACAGCTGAAAGTTTCATGCATTTGCAGCTTTAATATTCATGAATTCTGTTATGTAACAGCTGCTAACTGGACACAGAACAATGATGTATAGCAAGGTGGTGGATGCCTCGAAATGTAAAGATAAAGGGTCTTTAGCTTGTCATTTTCTGCTGGTTTACAACTATCCTTGACACTGGAAAGTCATTTCATAAAAGAGAGACAATCAATTCTGTCTACAAATAAAGTGTGGATTAGCCATGAGATTAATATGAGCATTTGGACATGTGAAATCAGACACCATTGATTGAAAGGGAGCTGGTCACGATGGAGGACGATGGGAAATAACGTACTTCCTGTAAAGGCGATCCATCGGGCGTATCGGGCTGCTTCTCGGCGCCAGCGTGACATCACCAGCAGACCACAGGTGACGGTGAGAGCGATGATGCCCAGGATGATGAAGAGGAGCGTCGTGATCCACTCGGGGGGAAGCTGTGGCGGGAAGCAGGTCCGCTCTCGGCCGTGGATCGTCTGACACTGCCGGACGAGACCTACCGTGAGAGTGCCTGAAGGGAGAGAGGGAAAAAAGACGGGAAGGTAAAACATCCACAGAGGGAAATCCAACACAACGTGAAGACACATAATCCAATATTAAAATCTTTCAGACCTTAATTCAGATACTGTACATCTTTTTTCAAATCAATTTATAATTTTCTTATAGTTTTTAAAATTTTTACTGTTTCATGATAAATATACACAACACTGGTTTCAATGTGTATGCATTTGAATAACTCTTACTGTGGCAATGCAACTTGTAGCAGCCAAAATGGCCAGAGTAGGGATTAATGATGTGTGATTTAATAAGGTTGTTTAAGTATGTTAGGCCTGGTCTTTGTTCAGAATATTATTACTTGTTTTTAGATTAACTATGGGGTGGATCAGTACGGTCACATAGTTATGGGCGGCACTCATAGGTAATATAATCACCTGTGTGAGGCGTGTGTGGAAGAGAGGGGGTAAGGGTATCTTTTGTTCGCCACCTTTTCACAGCTGGATTATTCAGAGAGTACATATTTGTGCATGTTATAATAAATTGATGATTTGTATTAAAGTACGACTTTTGTTCAACGTAATTTGGATCTCTGCCTCTCAGCGACTTTGTTTGTTCCTGCAGTCGCTGCACTATGCACCATCATACACAAGTTCTGCTTTTGATGAGGTGATAGGGTCCTACAATTAAAACAGATATTCCCTCAAACAGCTTTGGTTATTTTAATTAAGACTTCAGTTTTTATAGTTTGTTTGTCTGTGTTTTTCCATCTGGTTTCATGTATGCGAGGTTCAATTGGGAAGAGATAATGTCCCATACCTGTGTGTACTGGCTTTACACCCAATTAAGATTATGACTTGTATTCATTGATTGCTCAAGATAAAACACAAGCATGGCTTTTCTATATAAAGATAGGGTTCAAGGTAGACCAAAGTGCACAAACTGACTCATAATAGAGTCTACTGCACATTAAATATATTATATGAAAGGTTATGTAGTATATCAGGGCTGGCAGTATGTTTAGTTCGCATGCTTCGTGTAACAAACTCCTAGTGCGTGAGAAGCACACGACATGATTAGTTTGCATGTTGACTCTGGCTGCAGCAGAGACCCGCAGTGATTCATGATGACGTCTGACGGGCTCAGAGCATCTTCATCAGGGAGAGAGAGAGAGACTGTCACTGTGCATGTTAGAAATTAAGAGATCACAGGCCCTACATCAGATGGAAAGTCATCGTACTTCCTCCTGCTGGGGGCTCTCACGTCTGGTGGTTTCTGCATATCACACACACACACACACACACACTCGAAGCTCCACAGAGACTGCATCTGCTCAGCTCCGCATCCCCTCTGACGACATTGAAGATACAGCACAAACGCAGAACAATTAAATCCTCCCACTCCTTCATTCATTCATTGTTTTGTTTTCTATCTTATTATCCGCACAAAGCAGTTAGAGCCCGCCAAGCAAACACAAAAGAAAGAGGATTTGAATACAGTTTATGGGTTGATTGATGGCAATTTAGCAACTTGAAATTGTGTGTAATTGTCACCATTTACTACAAAATCAGAAGAAACTGATGTTAAAAAGAGTGCACAAAATACACTTCTACATCATTTAACTCGTATGATATGTACAAATAATAATGATATAGTACTTAAAGCCATTAAATACTCTAAAGTGACATGTAACGGTTTACTATTTCTTGTTTGAAAGATCACCAAGGGATAAAATGACTTCATAATGCTACTCCCATATCCATCATCCCTTTAAATATTCATCATTGCTCTAAAGTGGATTGAGTTTGTGATGATGGATAGAGTGCTGGATGATGATTCCAGGTTGAACCACATCCTCCTGCAGGCTGACCTCATCACCCCCCCCTCACACACACACAGGATATCCTGTTCCCTTAACACACATCCTCTCACACCGCAGACTGAGGGACAAACGTAAATACATTGACTTCCCTGCATACTGGACACAACAAATGGGTTTTCGCCTAGTGGCTTTGTGGAAAGTAGCTTTTGTCTTGAATGGAAATATGAGAAACAGAGTTGTTACAGATGAATGAGAGTCATGGTGGATATTTACGAACAATATAAGAAAAAGTGAAAAACATAGGTATACAAATCGGTTACCAGTGATATTAGTTCCACGTACTGTTTTTTATTGCTCATTGGTAGGAAAAAAGTGAACCAAGTCGTACTTTACAGCCATTCTTTTATCGTTGTGGCCAAATGTAAATGCCAGCCCTGAATCTCATCAGACAGCAGGTGAACGTGGTGTTTTTAAAACCTTATTATTCTACCGATTTGTGCATCGTTGTAGCTTAAGCGAGAAAAAAGGTGGCGTTGGGGCAGAATCGCTTCATAACCGTTGCAGAATATAAAACGGAAATTCAATTTTTTACATGACCAAAAAGAATAAAGAGAAATAAGGATTAGCTGTTCGGAAAGAAACAGAGCAAAAACCCATCAACGACTAACAGGGTATTACTCGTGTTTTATAAACGTACAATATTTTATGTTTCATTATATGGAAAGGAATCAAACCAAGACTTCTTGAACAGTCTTCACATGTGCGATACTTGGCGGCATCGATATCTGGTGCAATTATGCTATTCAAAGGTCAATTGTGTAGAATCTAGTGACATTTAGTGGTGAGTTAACGGACTGCAACCAACTGGATAACCCTCAGGTAACAAAAACACATGAAAGACCCTACATTGTCCTGAGTTTGGTTTCTTAATTGGGGTACTGTTAGGCGCTTTGAACACCAGGAAAAGCGCTCTATAAATAACATGTTTTATTATTTGTATTACTGTAGAAACATGGTGGCGCGACATGGTCGACTCCCTATGTAGATACAAAGAGCTCAATGTAAGCTAACGAAAACACAACGATTCTTAGTTTCAGATGTTCAAACACTTATCGAAAGATAGTTATGAACAATACATAACATTCCTGCTAATAGATCTCCCTAAATATTACACTTTGGACCTATTAAATTAGCTGTAGTTTAAAAATGTTTAACTTTGCACATGATATTTCCATGATTAGACCCAGAGAGTCCTGACTGTCACGCTGTGGGCTTTAATAAAAGAACACAGAAGTGGCAGGACGTGTGTTTCTGTGTCACCGAGGGCCAATCCCTAACCTGTACTTAGTGAACACTTCTGAAACTCACACACTTTCCTGCTCATTCAAATCTCTCCACTTGACACTTGACACAAATTCAAAATGCTCACACACACACAAACACACACACACAGTGCTCAGGCACGCATATCAACCTTGTGCTAGATGGAAAAGCACAAGGAACAATAGCCAGCTCATGAAGCAGCTATAATAAACACAAGTGTGAACGTCACAAATCTAAGAGTTATTTTCCTTTACATCCCTTGCACTCAAACTCAAATACGTCACCATGCCTGAGGAGTGGAAGCATTACCCTCCTAGGAGGCTTAATTAAAAGTCCCACATCTTCATTCCCAAACAACACATCCTGCTCTGAGGGCCTTCAGGTGATTACAACTCGGCTAATTTAACAGGAACAAAAAGCTTTTAGTACAGTAAGTACAGCCATCTCACACCATCGTCTATTATGAGGGAATGTGAGCTGCTCTTAACTACAGTCCTCATTTTCTACTATGACGTTTAAGAAAAGGGAGATTTAGAGTGTGGTTACTTATTTAATTATGCCACAAAAACCTGCTTGTTATGCACTCAACTTGCATCAGCAGTCAGTGTTTTTACTACAGTATAAATCCTGTAATAAGTATTTTGCACGCCTGTTACTGTGCTTAGCCTACCTGTGCTGCACAGTAGCATTAGGGTGGAGGCAGCTGTGCATATACTGTACTTGTACTGTTTGTCTTTTGCATCTGTTCTGTCAATATTTAGCTTTTGGACTTTGCCTCTGAATATGACTCTATTGGAAAAATCAGGGGAGCGACTACAAGAATAATAATGTGGTAAACGCCTGTAAACGCTTAAATTCTAGGATTGACTGTATGATTAATGAAATATGCTTTCCTAGAAATGGAAAATGATCATAGATGCTCCGCTTTACACTGACAAATTAGCCAAGATCAAAAGTTGACATTGATATCAGACACCAACATCTTAATGAAACATCAAATCATCTATAAATGTAAATCAGTATTATTACTTAATTTAGTCATATTTATATTTTCTAGTGAAGAAATGGATACTTTCACCTCCAAAACTACAAAGAATCCTCCCAAAAAGCCATAACCTGTGATGAAATTGCCATTACTTAATTAGAATTGTAAGGTAATTGTACTCCACTACTATATTATACTTTATACTCATACTACACTTGACACTTTTGGGAAGCCAACACTCTTACATACAAATTACATTAAATCTGCTCCACTTTACAATCTGCAACATTAAATCAAATCAAACAATATCGTTTATAATTCGGAAGTAGTCCACAAGTTATAACTGTACCTTCACTTTGAAACGGTGATCACAAGCCATATTGAGAACCATACTTGACAATGAATCTGTTTGTGTGCAACTTTTGCCTTCCAGTTTTTTCGATTCTTAAAGATGTATGTGCTTTTTCCTACAATATGTACCAGTTATCATTGAAGGGTTTAATCTCCCTAGTTGCATCCAATAAATAGACTTTTTGAGCACAAACTCAGTGCAGAAGTGGGAGAAAAGTGTACACATTAACATACCAGATGCTCCTCCAGTGCTGATCCAGTCCGGGTTGGCGATGCTGGCGATGGCGAAGATGTCTGCAGCGAGGAAGAGGCATCCTGAAATCACGGTGAGTTTATCCATGTCGGTGCACACACTGCAGGTCAGGGAGTTTCTGTCTCACCTAAAGGGAGGTGGGACATCCAGCAGCCTGAAACCAGCCAGGGTTAGCAACATGCATGGATAGATAGAGACGGGTTTGATCCACGATTTTTCTGCACATTGTGTTTAATCCAAATCAGTGGGACATGCAAAGTGTTCTTGAAGAAAACCACTTTTATTTAGTCCTCAAACAACCGAGCCGGACCCGACCTGCTGCCGCTTCTCCATCCCCGGAGGAGAGGCTCTCAGCCCGGGCTCATGGATCTCCCAGCCCCGGTTGCCTCACCACATCTCGGTGGTTTGCAGGGGGGGGAAAAAGAGTGGAAAATGTGCTTTAATCGCTGGTTAAATCTCCAACACGGACTCATGCATGCAGCCGACTTATTTCCTGAGTCTGCATGCAGCCCCTGAGCTTTCTCGCCCCGTATTGGAGCTTTGTCTTCCCTCTGGAGGACACACACAGAAGGGAAACACCGCCCATGACTCACAGTCTCTGCAGCGCTTTCCTGGAGCTTTAAATCCCCACACCCATGTGCAGAATATCTCCAGTTTACTTGTTTAAAAGGCTTTTAAAACACATAGCAAGTGTGTTTTCTGCAAAACGGTGCTGCCCTCTCATATTCTGGCAGTTCGCTTCACTCCTCGTCTGTAGTGGACAACTCTCGCGAGAGCATCTGTAAATAGCCGACGCTGCAACATAAACCATGCATTTAAATACTGTCCGTAAACACCGGTAAACACCTATATACTCAAGCAGTTAAATCTGCACGTGGCACTTTTTTCTTTTACAGCTGAGACTCGTCATTATAAAGAAAATCTGAACTTTTGAATTTAGGGTCAAAATGTTTTAGTTAATGGCTCATTTTTATTGTGAAAAAAAACAAACAACAAAACTGAATACCTTTAAAGCTTCCAAGACATAAAACACCACAACAAAACGCTTCAAACTCGGTATGGTAGATAGAATTTATTCATTATTTTACATCAGCTATACAGTTAATGTGGACAGATGAGTGGAGCACGACACTGTGATGAGCGGCATCACCTGAAATACACTGTTACATCACCGATAAATACCCAGAGGTCTTATGACTTTATATCCCCTGCCTTGTTTGTTTTTGTTCAAATGTAAAAGGAAACACATTTTTATTTCAGAGTTACAGTACGTGGAGGGTTTTAGACCTCATCCACAAAGGGTGTGTTTTTGAGGTTCCCGCTGGAGGCCATGGTCTTCTTGCCGGTCACAAACTTTTTGGCAGCCTGAAAACAAACAAGTTAATAGAAGTTAAGAGCCACGTTATCAACTTAAAACCCATTTCTTCACACAGCATATCTTAAAATGACTTATGTAACTGCAGTAGATTCAGTATAATACATCTACACCCATTAAGACAACCAGTGTTACAATGTTTACTGAAAAACTGTATTTCAGTAAATAGTTAAGATGCATTTCATGAGTATTGTGCCTATAATTCTACTCCACTATATTTTGAAGCAAATATTGTGTTTTTATACTAAATATATTTGGTATCTTTAGTTACTCACAGATTAAGATGAATACTACAGAACATATATCCACTAAATATACATTATTAAAGATTAAGATACCACGCAGTATACAATAGCAACTTCTTACGTTGGCGACGTCGGTCAACGAGACGTTGTCGATGTTTGTGGAGACTTCGTCCGTGGAGCTGTAGGATCCCTCCGCCAGAGCCTGAGAGCCCATGGCGTCCAGGAGACCCTCTGAAGTCTCCAGAGACATCAGGACCTGGCTCTTCAGCTGGGCCCTGCAGAGAGAACCAGGACAAGCTCAGCATAAGATACAAAAGTACAAACTAGGAGGAGTATTTGTACCTTGGTGTAGTTTATTTTGAAGTACAAGGGGACAAGATGTTTTAATAAGTCCAGTTAATATCCTTTTTTAACCGTTTACAGGAAATGGAGAGAAACAGCTGGATTGGCTCCAAACAACTTAACAAATCTGCCCACAAGCATCACTTAAAGTTAACTTTTAGCAATAAAGCGGAAAATATTCCCTTAAAATCACGTTGAAAACACGTTAGGCCTCATATTTTCAGTCAGTTGTTATAGAAGTAGCCACCACAATAATGCAATGCAGAGAGGAATCATATCACAGTAGTTTGTGTATGTCTGTTTGTCTTACTTGGCCCGAGTGAGGTCAGCAGCGGTGACGTTACCATCAGCAACAGCCTTCACTTCAGCAAGAGCGGCCTTAATCACCTGCAGAGACAAAGCCCGATATGACATAGAATCATCTTCCTGTTACAACAAGAGCAGACTCTTGTGAAGACTAAAGGATACTCACATCACCAGTAGCTGCAGGCTGGGAAATGGTGTAAACTCCAAACAGACCAGAGTCAGAGTAGTTTGCGTTGAAAGCGCTGACCTGTACAGGAAATAAAGGAAATGTTTTTACAGGTACTGTTGAAGCTACGATTCAAGCCGTCCAAGGCCTCCGTGTATAAAGCGTTTCGGTTCTAACTGACAATCACTCACATCAAAGGGGTCAGCTGTTGCCTTGGTAACACCCTGCACCAGTTTGCTGGAAGTGCACGAGCCCCTCTTGACATGCAGACCGGCTCCCAGTATGTGCTGCAGAACGCTGAAGGTCAGAGCCTCGTCGGAGCCCACCACTGCCGACTCGCTCACAACAGCCGAGTGAACCAGGCTTCCGAGGCCGGGCATGCGGACCTCACCTACAGAGGGATACAAAGTGGTACAATGACTAAAACTGTGGGAAAAAATAAAGACCTTGCAACACATTGGATTGCGCCCAGCTCACCTCCACGATACTGAGCAGCGGCCCCCGTGGTGCCCGCCCCACTGCGGATGTTGAGGAACTGCTCTCCAACTTGTGTCAGCACCTCGTGATCCACACCTGAGAGTCAGACGGACATCAGACACTTAATGACGCTTTCCAACGATGGTTCAAATGTCTGATATCCTGTTGTATTACCTCATCAACAATCAAACTTAATATTCAATTTCCCTCTGAAACAAATATCAGCAAATCCCAGTCAAAAATACCTGCACAACTATTACACAAAACATTTAAGCAAACAGAGCTGCTAACCTTGTATGTATATTACGTTTAAAGTAGAATAACACCTTACCAAGTCCAACAAGAGCCATCCTTGCGCTTGTGAAATTGTTCTGGACGAACTGGTGCAGCTGCAGAAGAAAAATCCTCATTAGAAATGTTTAAAATAGTGTATTTCTTGTGTGAGTTAAAGAATAAACACTGGGAAAGTACTCACGTGTCCGGAGGTGATGTTGCCGACCATGTGGTTAGGACAGTACAGAGAGTTAGTGAGAGCGTTCTTGTAGGCGGCTTCATGCAGAGCTTCAATCACACCTGGAGATCACAGAAAGAGGCATGATGCAACATTATTATTTAAGTTAACATTTGTGATATCCTGGAGGAGTAATTGGCTTTGTTCCTCTCGTCTATTTCCCTCTGTTTTTGGCACTTAAATAACAAAATGTGTGGAAATGTCTCACCAACAATTACAGGAAACAACTTTATAAACTAGATCCTGGATGCTGTTGTCTTTGCAGTAGTATTTAGTAAAAAAACAAACAAATCATTGCAGCTTTATTTTTGAAGAATGAGATTCAAACAATATTTCTGATTATCTACAATCAGCAAAGAAGCATCTTCAGGGTTAAATTGAGCTATTCTCTTTAGTAAGCAGGAGGGAATAATAAGTAATGAGCATAAGCTGTCACTATAGGCTTAAAAAAAAAAAAGAGTAAGAGATGAGGTCAAAAGGAAAAGAGAAGTAAGGGCCCACCGATCTGAGCGCTGTGTGCAGCCTGGGCCTTGTCCCTCTTCACTCTGGGCGTGAGGTCTGACACCTCCCATGCCCGAAACTCAGGGGCTGTTGTCACATTGATCAAATACTCCATCACTGTGTCGCTGCAAATAAAAAGAAGGGACACAGACATGTTAGTGGTAAGATTATACAATACCATAACAACTCGAGTAGCATAATCTGCCTTTCCAGTGGACATTCCTTTGTACCAAACAGTCATTTTTACACTAAAATAAGGTGTTATAAGATCCTGCCAAAACCATCAAGTGATTTGCATGAATTCAAACTCAAACTACAAGTGTTTCTTACTACCTTTCTGATCGAAAAGATACTTAAAACATATGTTCTTCTTGTACTACATACATGTGACACATCAAGATTTATTCAGACTCACAAGTCATCTCTCAAGCAGTCAACGGTGTAGACCATGTTCTCTCGGGATGAAGTCACACTGCAGAGAAACAAGTAAATATCCAGATGAAAAACTAATCCAGGAGAACACGTGTGTTCAAAGGTTTGTTATGATCTTTCTGTAAATTTACTGACCTCAGGCTGCCTCCCACTGCCTCAACACCACGGCATATCTTGAAAGATGAAGCTCCTTTGGTTGTCTGAGGAAGCGGAACATTTAAGTTATCACCAAGCTGAGAAACTGTGCTGTATTACATTGTTTCTCAGATAGAGGTATTGGTGAATAAATATTTCAACGGGAGAACATACTTAAAAAAAAAAAAAAGCTTGGGATCAACAGCAGTATCATACCAGGCTGGAGGCCAGGCGGAGGATGTGGGTGACACCCTGGTTCTCAGGGGTCTCATAACGACAGCCGGCCTTCACAAACACTCCGATCTTGGAGGCTGGAGAGTAATTCTCCAGGGAGGCGATCACCAGTCCACTGGGCAGTCTGGTGACCTGCAGAGATGTTAGTTTAGTTTCATCTTATCCAATTAAAACATGTCAGCCGATAGGACTCAGTTTACATTCTAGAAAGGGTCATCTTAAGCATAAGAGAACATAAAACAGAAGTAACATGTTTCTATTTCTACAGGCAAACCAACTCATCTCTTCATTCTTAGACCCAAAACCACACTGACTGGACCCAGCCAACCCTTCCTCTTCACTCCCCCAACATACATGGATGTCTTTGAGGGAGTGTGCGGCCCCTGGAGACAGCTTGAGGCCAGCCAGTGGATGAGCAAGAGACTGGCGTGTTCTGGCAGCCACATGGAAGTGTCTCTGTGGAGAAGAAACAACACATCAACAACCACTGACCTGCACATCCTGCGGCTGAAACTTAACATGTTCAGCAGCGGTGAACTCCACCTTACGGGCCGCCTGGGCCGCGTAAAGCCTTGTCTGGAAAAATAGAAAACATGGGAAGGAGGGCCATTACAGCTAATGTGTTGCTGGCTTGCTGATTGACTGTTGGGGAAGGAGGAAATTCAGAGGAATGTAACATTGTGAATTGATAATAGATAAACACACAGGTGACAAAGGAAGGGGTCTATTTTAAAGATCATTTCCATATCATTTAGAGTTGGCAAACTATTTGGTCATATTGCAAAGAGTTATTAAGAGTATTACAGAAGATGGTTGTGTAGTTCTACTCTTCCTTCACGACAACCTTCTAAGCAATATGGATGCTCATCAATTCAAGATATAACAGGAGCCAGCAAAAATATGTTTTCTAGTAATTACCACTGAAGTTACTTTAGATAGAAGACAAAATAATCTCAAAGAAGTAAATCGAGTATCTTTTCGTGAGCTTTCAAATAAACTTCACCCAACAAAATATACGTTTTATGAACACATGAGGTATATTGTTGTCAACATCTATTTAATGTTACAATCTGTTTATATGAATGTGTCACACAACAGGTCAACATTCGTTGTGGATGCCTATTTTAGAACACAAGAAGCTAGCTCCCACTTTTTAAGTTTTTAAGGTGATTAATAAGGCAGATCAAACCTAATTTTAAGTTAGCAGTAAGCTTAAATGTCCATAACGACCAGTGCTGTCTAATGTTTGTTATGCAAGCTAATGTTATCAGTTAGGTTACTGCTGGTTAGCATGAGGTTAGCATTAGCTGTTCCTCCTCTGGTCTTCATCACACCTTGACCCTGAGCTTTTAGACTCTCCAACAATCACACAAAGACTGAAACACACGGCTAATGTTCGTATATCTCTGTAACCACACATATATATAGGATGAGATAGAGAAATCCTCACCGAAAGCTGACTAATTCCCCGAATCCCCTTCATCTCCCCTCTCTCCTTCAGGAAATCTAAGCAATATGGCCGCCGTGTGTGCCCTACCCAGAATGCCTAGCGCGTTCCTTGCCGGCAGGCGTACCGCTGAGCCAACGAGCGGGCGCCCTCTGTTGCCAAGGAGACGAATAGAGTTTGACAAGACCTCAAATTATGACTTATTTTAAAAAATATATGTAAACTATGTTGTCCTCACTCTTGTTTACATTTTAGCACGATGTCTTTACACTAATAATATATTGTTTTAATTATTTACTTACTTTTCTACCAAAGTCAGTGGCATCATATCGATCTGTACTACTGTCATATTAACCTCTGAAATGTCCCAATTGACCAATCAGAATCGAGTATTCAACTAAGCCACGTAATAATGCTATTAATTACCTGCAAAATGCATTAAAAACAATGTAATATTACATTTATTCTAATAAATAGCTATTTAAACATACTCTTTTTTTGTCTGATTGTTATATGTTATATACATTTCTGCAAATCTGTTTTTGGCATTGTACTAAGCGATTGTGGCAACATGTTCCCAGACTTATTACTGTAATTTATTAATAAATGTCTTATTATCATTTTGTTGTTTTTTATATTATTGATACTAAATACATTTTACTATAAGAAGGTGTATATTGTATTTATTGTTGTTGTTATATTATTTGTCTCACTTATATAATCCATATTCACTCATTATTCACAGTTTTAAATGTCAACCCAATAAAACAACAAATGCGCACCGGGAGGGAGGGGGGGAAGCACTTCCGGTCTTTTTCACCAAGTATACCCAGTGCGCATGTGCGAATATTCCACACGTGTGGTGAACGTCTGACTGGCTGCATGCAACGGAGATCTTAGAAAGTTCATATCGCTTCTAAATATTACTATAAGAAAACGCTTCGCAAGTTTTGCTTTCTTTTCTAACCGAGGTAAAAGAAAAATAACCTCCGTGAAGCATTTCGCCGAGAGGGCAGAAATACCAGAAAAACTAATTCACAATGGTGAGTGTTGTGAGTAGGCTAACTATGAGCTAACATTAGCTTAAGGAAACTACGTTGCATGTCATACTAACCTCATCCAACTACTGTGTTTTTGCACTTTTTACGGAGATTCGCTGTTGTTAATGTGAGTTTTAAATGTTGTTTTATTTCCATGTTCAGACTGAAGCAGCTGTTAACCCAAAGGCCTACCCGCTGGCCGACGCCACGCTGTCCAAGACCATCCTGGATCTGGTGCAGCAAGCCTCAAACTACAAACAACTCAGGAAGGGCGCTAATGAAGGTGAGGAGATCATCGTATTGGGACTTGCATGTAACTAGGTGGTGGGTTCAAGTACAAGCTGGTAGATGGACAATTTGCTATTTTTAGAGTCAGCGTAACATCAGGAAAGTCTGCGAAACGTGGTCTCTTCCAGGTTAACAACACACGCAGGATGAGTTTAATGTGCGCTTTAAAGACCCCGGGGGAAGTAACGTCCCTGTTATCATTGTAGAACTGTTTCCCCCCCAAACAAAATACAACCTTTGACATTCTTTCAATCATTTTTAAAAAATCATAAATGGGAAATATTTTCTGTTGCAGCTTCTTAAATACGACTTTTTGTTTTGTTTTTTCTCTTCATAACAAGTCAGTTTGGGAATTTAAACTGTGAAGAAATCATGGAAAGTACTACGTGATGCCCATTTGTAATACTGAATTTGACCAAAGATCAAGGATATAATCAGCAGATTAATCTCAGAAATCCTTCTTAAACCAGTAAGCTACCAGTATGTTGCTACCCAAACTAACTTTGACTTTCATTCTTTTCCAGCCACTAAAACCCTGAACAGAGGCATCTCCGAGTTCATTGTGATGGCTGCTGATGCTGAACCACTGGAGATCATCCTCCACCTGCCCCTGCTTTGTGAGGACAAGAACGTCCCATACGTGTTTGTCCGATCCAAGCAGGCTCTGGGTCGGGCCTGCGGGGTTTCTCGTCCCGTCATTGCTACCTCCGTCACCATAAAGGAGGGGTCCCAGCTCAGACCACAGATCCAGTCTGTTCAATTGTCGATTGAGAGACTGCTTGTCTAATTTTTTTGCACTGTTGTAACAAAGTGTCCTCTTGGAAAAGATGTGGAAGACACATTTCCACTTTGAAAATGAACGTGTCATCTGTTTGATGAAAAACAGTTATGAATGACAGGAAAATTTAAAGGTTTTTCTTTTCTACTTTTTAGGACCGTGTCCACTTCATTGTATCAGTTTGCGAACGCATTACCTGATGAATAAAAAATACTTTTTTATTTAAACCTGATGTTTTGTTCTGTTAATTATTGTGAACTTCACAAAAGTCAAAGTCCACTTTATTGTCAAAGTTTCCACATGTGTTATACATACAGAAAATTGAAATACCGTCTCTGGCCGTCCCACAGTGCAAATATAAACAAGAACATATAACAAAAAGATAAGAGCATAGAAAAAAAGGGGGAGTAAAATAGGGTATACAAAGAAAACTAATATGTTAGACACAATCAAAACAGTTTGACAGTAGTGCAAGTAGTTCTTTACTGCTAAAACTACTTTGTGCAAAGCACATTTTCAGTAGCAGCGGAGAATACAAAGTGACTGGTGTTGGATGAGGGACGGTTGTGTGACGGACGGGGATTCATGTCCTGGTACATTTCCATTGAGGATGTGGGGAAAGGTGGGTGGGACGGAGGGCGGAGAGGTCAGGGGCGAGAGAGGGAGGGATGGGGGGAGAGGTAGGGAGGAGAGAGAGAGAGACAGGTAGGGAGAAAGAATATTGAGGGAGGGACAGACGATAGAGAGAGAGGGAGGGAGAGAGTGAGAGGAGAGAGTTCAGCATCCTGACCGCCTGGTGGAAGAAGCTGTTCCTCAGCCTGGTGAAGCTCGAGCGGAGCCTTGAAACCTTGCAGTGGTGAACAAGTTCACGTTTCAAAAGTCAGAACGATTAAGTGAAGAATATGATTTTCAGAATAAGCCTCACATGCTTTTAAAAGGCTACATTTCCCAATAGCATGGTTTTATTGTAAATCACTGATGACCCTCATATTTGAATATAACATTTGGTTATAGTTATGATTGAATATAATGCAATATTCACAAATTGTCATTAAACTTAATTCAATGCTTCATTTTACTCAATAGGCACTTGAAGCCATGGTTGAACACGTTTTCTTTGTAATGAAAAACACTGCAAAATTCATCTGGCATACCTAAAGCAAACAATAAATGAAATGCTCATAAAAATCCGAGGGCAATCACAGGACTACAAAGTCTACTGAACCTACCTGTCCGTCTACTAATGGTGGGAAAATGCTTTAACAACTAAAAACCTTATATTCAACTAAGTAAGTAAATAAAAAAAGCAGTATCAACAGCAAAGTGTTAAAATAAAAGGACTTGGTAGGCAGAATGAACCAAGTTAAAGAGTTACATTATTAACCTTTACTGGGGGAGTGGCTTTGGATGGAATCCTGAGGAGACCTTTTCAGTGTTGGAAACTTGTTTTTTGGCTGGGAAACTTGTTTTTTGGCTGGGAAACTTGTTTTTTGACTGGGAAACTTGTTTTTTGACTGGGAAACTTAAAATGCAGGCAAACGTTTAAACGCCACTGAACGAGAACAACCTACCACATCACAGTTTTTCTGCGGCTCTTGAATGCAACACGTAAAGTGAGCTGCTAAACTTTGCACCCAACTCAACGCAGTCACTGATCTAAGGAGCTGCAGCATGGCCGGGCCTCCAGCTGTGATCTGGGAGCATGAGTTGGAGGGTCTGCTGCGGTACAGAGAGCTGCTCCCCCGGCTGGAGGAGGCTCTGGGGAAGTTCTCCAGCCGGGACCCGGCAGAGGTGATCCAGCCTGTGCGCATGACCGTGCCGCTGCAGAAACACCACGGGTAGGCCTGCTGTGAGCCTCTGTGGCTAACTCAGTGTAGTCCTAAAATATGAGGCTTTGTTTTTAATATTTAATAGCATTGTTTACCTGGTTGCTATAGAATCTATTGCATGGTTTAATGGTTGTTTCAAACTCGTCTGTCTTTGAGGTGAATCTTATTCAAAAACACAAACGTTATATCTTGGGTGGCCCAGGACAGTCCGGCTTTTCAATGCCCTGTCCGGCGTCCGGCTTAATGCTGCGCCGGACGCGTATTTGTCCTCCTTCACTGTAGCCTAAAGCCGGACGTCTGGCCACCCTACCTGGTCACCCTAGTTATATCTGTTGGTAAAGAGTTATCATTTTAATCTGATGTGGAAAGTAACTAAACTTACTCTAGTGTTGTGTTTAAGTATTTCCGTTTAATGCTTCCACTACTTTTATTTAAACCCTCATAGTTACTAGTTACTTTGTAGGCATACAAACACATGGTGCTGCTGTGGTGTAATGTATAATACTTTTTGTACTTTAGGTATATTTTGATGCTAATACTTCACTCTTTTACTTAAGTCATAATTGGAAATCAGGACTTTCCCTTGTAATGGAGTATTTTAAGACCATAGTATTTGAACTTCTGTTACCTTGTCCTTGTTACCTCCTTTGTGGCGTTCACACCCAGCCATGTTATGTATTATTTACTTTCCTAGTAAATAGTCTACTAATGTTTTTTCTTAACCACTCTCTAAAAGGTATTAATATTTGACATGCAAGAAAGTCATGTGTCATCTCTAGAAAAATGTCCGATAATTATAAGGCATTATATGATATTTAATGCTCACTTTCAAAGCAAATTCTTTCTAGTGGTTTGATTGTGGACATCCTTCCGGTGAAATGTCCTGCAGGTGAAACAATAATAAGCTGTATTGTTGAGTGGTGCTCCTTCTGTTTCACAGCTTTTTGGGATTGATGCCTACATACATGGAGAAAAACAGAGTCCTGTGCACAAAGTTTGTGTGTTTCTACAAGAGGGAGGACGGTTCAACTTTGCCGTCCACACAATCCACAGTGGTGCTGCTGGACCCGGAGTATGGGAACATAAAGGCAGTGAGTAAAACCTTATTAAACGCATGCATGGATTACCTAAAGAGAGAGCAAAAGGCAAAGCTTTAACAGCCTCAGTCACGCTTCCATCCTGCAGGTTATGAATGGAGAGGTGATCACAAGGATGAGGACAGCTGCCGCCTCAGCCATCTCTGCTAAGGTACCTCCAATGTTTATGAGCATCGTGTCCGGTTGGTTCTCTAACTTGTACTTCTTCTTGTTCTCACTATGACGTGCTTTTGTTACGCAGCTGCTGATGTGTCCTGAGGCAGAGGTTTTGGCCATCCTGGGGAGTGGGGTTCAGGCCTTGAGTCATTACGAAGTCTTCACCGAAATGTTTTCATTTAAAGAGGTACGGTTACAACAATGTCTTTAAGTCAGCCTGAACAGAGTTATCAGTTGAGGGCCATTTCAAATATGCATGATAAGAACAATTGGGGTATTATTCGTGTGTCTTGAAGAGACCCTATTGTGCTTTTTAGGGGTTTCCCTTTGCTGTAAAGTTTTTTGTGCATGTAAATGTTATGCAAAGGCGAACATCTCTCCAGAGGGAGTTTCTCTTTCAGATGAGAAGATTGAAGCTAATGCCAATAGCCGCTCAACATAGCATAAAGATTTGAAACTAGTAAACAAAGTCCACCTACTGGCAGCTGTAAGGCTAATAAAATGTGATATAATTTAATGAATATGTAATAGTGTTTTCTTTCAGGGTGTTATTGCCAGACTATTTGTTGCATTGATTTCCTGGATGCTCATCACAGGTGCGCGTTTGGAGCCGCACAGGTCAGGGATCGGAGAGGTTTTGCCGTTCAGTCAGCGGTCCGGTGAGAGTGTGTGTCTCAGCCGAGGAGGCGGTGAGGGGCGCGGACGTCATAGTGACTGTAACCAGATGTACAGAGCCGGTGCTGTTTGGTCAGTGGGTCAAACCAGGAGCACATGTGGCAGGTGAGTAAACAAACCACACACCCACACAACACACACTTCCTCGTATGTGTAGACCTAAACCTGTTCCTGATTCTGGTTGGTCTCTGAGCAGCGGTCGGAGCCTGCAGGCCAAACTGGCGGGAGCTGGACGACGTTTTAATGAAGGAGGCCGTGGTGTACGCGGACAGCAGGGAGGGGGCGATGAAGGAGTCCGGGGACGTCATCCTCTCCGGGGTCAGTTTGCATTGTGCTTTCTAACTGCCTCGTTGACAAAACTGTCTTTTTGCAGCATTTGTTTAAAATGGATAATGATTGGTTTCAGGCCGAGGTGTTTGCAGAGCTCGGAGATGTTATTAATGGGACCAAACCAGCCCTCAGAGAGAAGACAACCGTGTTCAAATCCCTCGGTAAGCCCTACTTGATTGTATAGATTTTTTTTTAAAAAGCTCCAACCAAAGCAGGATTCTGGTGTGCAGATATTGCCTCATCAACCTGGGCAGCAAGTCCTGCCCATAGCAGTTGACTGACAGCCTGGTCCTTAAGGAGTAACAAAAACATTAGAGCATTAGCAAAACACAGATATAAATAAATCACATGAAATAAAAAATACAGAATATATAGAGTAATTTAAAATATCATTACATACATAAATAAGTGCTTTTAATTATTGTTTTATAATTTGGAATGGTTCTTTATATTTTTATACTTCCCTTCCTTACAAATGTTAACGTTTATTATTTTATTTATTCTTTAGATTTCCTTTTTTGGATTAATGTGCTTATTTGTTGTATCTATTCCTTTTTATATTTCCACATGTAGTTTTGTATTATTTTACATCTAACGGCTTTCATATGACTCCATATCATGGCTAGTCACTAGAGATTGGAGTACTTTTTCCAATTCAATAAATGAAGACTCTTCTTTCTTTAATCACAGGCATGGGAGTGGAAGATGCGGTGTCCGCTCAGCTGGTGTTCGACCAATGGGAAGCCAAATCCTGCAAATCATGAAGTGGCCTTGTATTTCAATCTTGACTTGTTTCAAACTTCTCTGAACTCTGGGACATTTTATAGGAAAAACCAGCATTTTTTTTAACCATTGTTCCTTAAGACTTGTCTGTAAGTATGTGATTCCACTGTCAGCTGGAACAACTGAAATAAATATTCTGCTCACCCTCACTCATCGCAGCCTGCCATTGTGATCCTTATTCAGTGTAAACGAGGTCACATTTCCGCACCGTGTGCTTTTTAACTTTTTGTCTCCCATCTACGTTTGTCCGTAACATTCATTCAAATTGAAATTGTGCTATTGTTAACTGTTACTAACTGACATGGGGATATTTGTACCTAAAAATGTGAATTTTATTTGTTATGCGAGTGAATTCTTGAGCATACCATAACACTAAATTAAACAAGACAACCTAATCTTTTGCAGTCTTACTAATCCCTGCAGCCTTATGTGTTTAGACAGAAATGACAAATCAAACAGATAATTTTAAATGAATTTATTTGCTTACAAAAAGAAAATCAGCATATTACTATGTGAAAATTAAAACATTAAGCGAGAGAAGTAAATCCGCGTGTCCACTGCGCTCTGATAAAATTAGATTTACAGCGACTCCCCAGAGCACCCATGCAATTTGATCATTGCTCATTTAAAAATAAAATGCATTTGCTTTAGAAGTTACTGCTCTTATTGTACAACAAAAGACATCCGTTACAACCGAGAGAGCACTGGCTCGTAGATTTCATTAAACACAGTAGTAGATGTGGTGAAAAACAACAAGAACTTCAGAGTTATATAACCATAATTACAGATAGATTGAGGAAGAAACAGCACAACAACACTGGCAGCGCTGCACCTGCACCGGCCCGACAGTTATAAAATACTGCGTGTTCACATTCACCTGTTAAACGTCTAGCAGAGACCGTGTTTTAAATGCTTGTTACTTGTACGGATAAATTAGTACTTAGTTTAGCAGCAGCTACAACAAATGCTATTTAAGGATTGAACCGTGACTGCATGATGGTACCTTGAACAGGTTAGAAACTAAATTAACAAAAAGGAGAGATATTTAATGTCCAAGGAGCGACTACAAAGGGATGACCGTTGACCGAGTTTTGGCAACACCTCAGTCTAGTCAGATGAAACATGTAAACTTAACTGTCCAACAACCGCAGCTGAAAAGAAACTGACGATGGAAAAAAAAAGAGGAGAAATTAAAGCTACTGAAACACATTTCTTTCTAAAACTAGAATTTCATCAAGGCAGCAGGAATCGTGTAGTGTGTAGGGGAAAGAGTGCAATGCAGGACCTCCTTCTCAGAGTTAAATCTTCAGTTAATTCATGATTAAATCACATTCAAGTAGTGTTTCTTCACAATGTAGACGAAGGATGATGTGAAATGTTTCTCGTAAAAGCCTCCCTCTTTCTCCTTAAATCAAACCCCACCCTCACATTCCCCAAGGCCTAATAAAGTCACTTCATTCCTGTCGATCTGAAAGGACGGTACAGATTCAAGCAAACAGAAACCAGATCTGAGAGAAGAACCTTCAGCACTGCTTAAATCTGTGAAGTCCTTTCAGAAGGATATCTGATCTACCAGAGCTTCTATGTAAGCAAGGACACGGGGTGAATAGATATGTGGGGAACCCAGCCACCATCTTCCTCTTCTAGGTAGGCGGGTTCTGACTGCAACTGTGTTTTTCTACTCCCTGTATTTCTCCATTACAATATTCTGCACTTCCTCCTCCTCTTCTTGACAGGCGGGGGGCACAGCACCGCCCTGATGGCTTCGTCAAACACCGTCTTTAGGCCGCGCTGCGTCAGAGCGGAGCACTCCAGATACTTCACTGAACCTGGAGGGCGGAGGAGAGGGAAACAAAAAGGCAGAGGAACCAGTCAGCAAATCATGGCACCATGAGACCTTTTTGTAACCTCCATAATTCAACCCTTTTCAAATGATTAATTTGTAGAGTTTCAACTGACTTATTTCTTTAGCCATGGCCAGGCCCTGAGGGTAGGTGATGGGGGTGAGCTTCTTCTCCTTCAGTTTCTCAATAGTGTCCTTGTCGTCTCTCAGATCTAGCTTGGTGCCCACCAGGATGATGGGCGTGTTGGGACAGTGGTGTCTCACCTCAGGGTACCACTGAGGGAGGAGGGAGAGAGTCGGAGAGACACCGTTACATTAATAGTTGTGTCAGAAACGGCAATTGTCTAATGGCTAGCATCCAAGATACAGCTGTGTTATTCCTCTACCAAAAAAGATGTAATCATGAAATGTGATCCAAACAATTAACCTAGTATTTATTAAATAATATGAGTGGCAGATTTGACAAACTTGAGCAAGTTTTTCTCACCTTGGCACGGACGTTTTCAAAGGAGGCTGGACTGACGAGTGAAAAGCAAATCAGGAAAACATCCTGAGGAGGAAAATGACAAACATCAACACACCATTAACACATTGTATAGCCACTGTGTAAGTCCTTCTATTACTACTGGGACAAGAATAACTTCATCTTGGTCAGAGATTAATCCACACTATGATGCTGAATGTAGCACACAACAGAGACTTAATAGACCCCAAATGCTAAGGCATGAGGGTTCACAAATGTAGACTCTGTTGGTTAGATTCACACTGACTCTCGCTCTCAGCTCCTTGTGAGCCTCTGGCACAGAGGCCGGTTTGTTGTCGGGACAAAGAGCGCAAACAAGTGCTTCCTTTCACTTCCTGCAGACAGTGTATAGGTACTATGGATACAAGGCTCTACTCTGCGGAGTCTCTTAAGCATTTAAAGCCAGTGAATATCTCTAAATCAATGGTGGCTAAGTGAAAACAGTGTTCATGCTAACATTGTCTGGCTGATACTGGTGTGGGCACGGCGATGGTCTGTTAGTAAAGTGTATAGATGTGTGTACGTACCGTCTGAGGGTAGGACAGAGGCCTCAGCCTGTCGTAGTCCTCCTGTCCGGCTGTATCCCATAGGCCCAGGTTCACCGGTTTACCATCCACCATTACATTTGCAGAGTAGTTGTCAAAGCTGTAGCAGCGGAGGAGAGGATAAGGTGTAAAATGCAGTTTAATGCATTGCGGATAGGGCTAGGCGATTATTCAACATGATCATTTAGAGTCTTTTAATGGAATCATATCCTGGTGAACTTATCCACACAATGATGTGTGAATTCACACTCATACTAACTCAAATTTAAGGGAAAATTTAACTCAGATTTACGGGAACATCATTTGAAGACGACTGGTTTTTAACATCAAACTTCACATTTCCATTCAGTGCAGGGGTGCAACTATAGTCCTAATCTGTGTGTATGCTATCATAGTCCAGTGTGCAGCTGGAAATATTTATACTTATTTCTCTAAAATGTCACTTTGAACATCTTGCAACAAAAAAAATCATATTTAAATGAGATGATCTTTTATTTCTCAAGTTAATATTTGGTAGCATGGAAAAACGAGCTTTACCATAATTTATTTAGGACTATATGTTTATATAATTATCAGAGAACTTGCTATATCAGGATACAGACCATTATCAAGATGTGAAATTACATAATACGGTAGAAGATTTATTTTGCCCAGCCCAACATTACCTCATCTATACTATATGGTGAAGACATAAAGCTCAAAGACACAACTGATTGCTGACCCTCTTAACCCAGCTGTTCGTGTGTGTGTGTGTGTGTCTTACACTGTGGGGATGTACTCTCCAGGGAAGGCATTGGTAGTGTAGCTGATGAGCAGGCATGTTTTCCCCACAGCCCTGAGATTAGAAAACATTGAAAGAGAAAATACAAAGATGAGATCAAAATATTTCTGCTGTATTGTCACAATTTTACAGTATATTCTCAAGTGTAATTTGGGAAAACACAAGTCAGTTTCTTAGTATTTATGCATGTTGTAAGTATAACCTGTCTTGCCTGACAGGTTAAAAAGTCAGGGAGGTCTGGTTTAACCTGTGTTGCCCCAACTTGAGTGCAGTTTCCCCCCATGGGAGGATCATTTTAGTATCATCCAATTCCTTTTTTCATGGGCAATATCAATGATCATTAGCTGCAAGACCCTATATTATATGTGAAACGGTTCTCAGTTGTTATTTTAGAACTTCCTCTTGTTGTTGCACTGTCCATTTGCTGAAGAAATGACACTGGTCATTTCCCGGCTGTGGGACTCATAAAGGTTATCTTATCTTAAGACCACGTCATCGGTTTATAAATCAAAGGCGGCTATAAAGCTGGTGTTTGACTTGATTGTAGTTGTGATATCCAATAAACTGAAAAATAAGTTGTTACAAGGCCTTAAGTGACTTTGGTTTACGGCAACCTTACAAAGTGTCCTTAGGTAAAGTACTGTCTCACAACTTGGCCGCACATTAACACTTTTTACTCTTCTATATTTATGACCCTGCTTCAGTTGTTACTTTGCAGGTTCATATTAATAACTTAACAAAGAATAATTAAGATGTATTATTATGGACTTAGATACCTGGAAGTATAGAAGTCATTAAAGTTAGCTCCACCTTTGCTACCAGCAGCAGAATGAAAATGATGCAATGGATCATTGATACAGCTCCGGGACAAATTAACAGACCAATCCAAATGTTTCCTAAATCTTTATCTCTACATGTATGGCAACCATTTCAGTGTCTGTTGAATTCCAACACAGAGCAAAATGGTCAGTAGTTTATAGAATACAATACAAAAAATATATTATAATAATTCAACTCAAAGACATGTCTATCAATAATAAAACCAGAGAAACTGATAATGCTGAAGTGGTCTGTTCATCTTTTCCACAGCTGTATATTTTTCCAGTGGCCATCCTGCATAGGGATTACTCTTAGTTTGGTATTATTGATGCTAATACACATTAGTATAAATAATTAAGGTAAATAGAGTACTTTTACTTCACTATATTTAAATAATACCTTTAATGTAAAACAAAACAACACTTAAATAAAGCTTAAGTAACACCTGGATTAACATTCACAATCCTACAGTATACAAAGTCATTAAAGTTAGCTGAACCTTTACCATCTAAAATATTCATCTGAAATGAGGCCAATCTACATAATGACTTATTTTACCTTGGGTACTTTAAGTTTATTTTGATGCTAATACTTTTGTACTTTTACTTGAGTAACATTTGATTGCTTTTACAGAGTATTCCTACACTCTACTACTTAAAGGTACTACTGCTTTTAAGTACAAGACCTGAGTGCTTCCTTCACCTCTGCTTCTACATGGGACGGGTTATAAAGCAGCTCACTTAGCTGTCGACATGGCAGCCTGCGTCATGTCTAATAAATGACATGCTGTGACCCATCTAGTCACACCTAACCCGAGCATGTAGATAAATCTGTCTGACCCAGCTGGGCTGCAGAGCAGGCACAACAACAGCTGTTGCTCAACTTAGCATGTTATCTGGAGCTTCATAGCGGCTGGACAAGTGTATGAAAAGAGGGGCAATGACTAGCAACTGTGTAATTATCATACGAGTCCATTTTGGGTGTTTTATGGGTTAAAATAAGGTTACAAAGGTGGTTTTACGTCACGTTTCCCACTACCTTAGCATGTTACCTGGAGCTTCGTAGTGGTTAACAAAGTGTATGAAAAGGGGTCAACGACAACCAACTATCTTAGCTGTTGAACCACATTCATGCAAGTCGATTTTGGGCGTTTTATGAGTTAAAATAAGGTTACAAATATGGCATTAGGTCACCGCCTCCAACTACATTGCGGTTTTCTGGAGCTTGTTAGCCGTAAGTCAACTGTTGGTAACCGGGTTAGCAAAAAGTAACTATATTAGCTTCACACCACTACAATATGAGTCTAATTGTGGTAATATATGGTTTAAAGGTTAAAAATATAGTTAAACTTACCCGTCCCCCACCACCACACACTTAATGGCCTGCATTGGTCGCCTCTCTCGCTAGCAACCCAGCCAACGGTAGGTGGTTTCGGTTAGCTTAGCAACGGCTAACGGCGGCTAAAATAAAACCAGCCCGTGTCGCTTGGCAACGTAACCAAAGTGCCTTCGACTGCACTCCAAAAGTTAATATAATGTTCTCGTTAAAGAAAGTTATCCGGCTTGTATGTCCTACTCAGCAACACCCGGTGAAACTCCAAAGTTGTAATCCAAACAGGCAACACCCAGAAAAAAAAAAACGCTGGACCAAGACAGGGGAAAAGGAAAAAAACGCCCACAGATGAGAGCTGGAGCTCGGAGATCCCGAGATCCCTGATGGCCACATCCGGTGATCGAAGGCCGGAGAAACACTGCCATCTACTGGTGACTACTGGAAACACACCAGGTGACAAGGCCACTCAGGTACACTTCTATTTTGGTAAATACAGTAGTGGTGGAAAAGATACTCGGATTTCTTGGGTAAAAGTAATAATACCATACTTTAAAAAATATTTTCAATTAAAAAGTACTGCATCAAGAATGTTACCTAAGTGAGAGTATATATGATTAGGAAAAGGTGCCTGTATTAAGGGTAAAAGTACTCTTAGTCCAATTAAATGTCTGTTATACTTAAGTATAATGTTGGATGGTTTAATCTATAGCAAAGAATCCTACATTTTGTTAGATACATGGATGGGAGAAATATGAAAATACTTTTCCCAAATAAAAAATATCGAAGCACATTTAACACCATTAAAAGAATCACATGAAAGATAATTTAAGTATTTTTATACCATTTATGATTTGAGAACATGTTTCCCTATTTTTCATAACATCTCATTATTTTGAGATATTTTTTTAATATAATTTTGCATTACTAAGATATTATTTTGAGATATCATGTCATTATTTTGCAAACTAAGTCATTATTTTTGCATTACTGAGTCACTCAAGTCCTTTTTCTGTGATACTAAGTAGGTATCTTGAGATCCGAAGTGGTAGTTTCTCAAGTATTTTAAGTTTCTCATAATTTTGCGATACTCAGTAATCCCTTTACACGCAGTATTGTGTAATCATTCAGTGCAGTTTAACATGTGACCACGGGAGGGCAGCATTTCACAATGTACTGTCAAACTAGTCTATGATAGCATCCACATGAACCCCCCCCCCCCCCCCCCCCCCACACACACACACACACACACACACACACACACACACAAACACACACACACACTTTATCCTCAGTTTGTTGAATGTCGAAAGTCTCATGCATCATATTTGTAATGGTTTTTATTCTCCATCAAGTCTATGGCAATCAGTGTAGCACATAGTGGAGACACACACACACACACACACACACACACACACACACACACACACACACACACACACACACACACACACACACTCACATACATTAGTAACCTTGACTGTGGATAATGTTATTGGGGGATTTTCCAGCAAACAACACATTAATAGGATAAATGTCAGCCTTAAATTGGTGGTAAAAGCAGAGGAGGGAGATCAATGAAGGATAAACAGGCCTGTCGTCGCCACATCAGGGAGGCTGTAAAACACAGTGGGACTGCGCTGTGGGACCTAAGGATGTCAAACTGAGAAAAGACATTAAAGAGGAAATCTGCTCCGAGGCAGTATTCACGCATCTTCAGAAAGAAAAGCATATTAGAAAATTGTAATACATCTTGAAGGAGTTTCACAGACACATTTCTGAGTAGTTAGTATTGCATTGAGATCATCCTTTCATTGCAATACATCTTTGTGTGGCATTTGTTGTCATTAATTTCCAAGCTGCTTCTGAAACATGATTTCATTCATCTGCTAGGGAACCTAATTACAATAAAAGTTTTGCTCTTTGGAGGTCGGTTGATTTTGTTTCGAAAGTGCTTCTGCTTTTCAACTTTTAAAGCTGAAAATACAACAAAAATATGACCCAGATATTCTGCATTTTGTCTGTTAAAGGGACAGTTCACCACACATTTTAAAAACACATTTCCCCCTGTGGCGGTATTTATCAATATTGGGTGTAAGAAAGCTCTGCCTTTTCTCTCACGTAATGAAACTAGACGGCACTTGCTTGTAGAGCTCGGAGCACCAAAAAGAATAATTTAAACTAAACAGTAATATATCTTTCAGGAAATCATGACCTATATACACAAACCCCTTCAGAGACTTTGTTGAAAGCAATTTCATGTAGGAACTATTTTCTTTCTACTGAATTAAACCCACCAACCATATCATCATAAAGAAGGAAGCATAACCTGCATGTAGCTGCAGCTAGTAGCTTAGCATAAAGAGAAGTAAGGTCAAAAGCTAGCCTGGCTTTGGAAGAAAGATTGGTACAGCTTCCTATAGGGTGATTCAGAAAGCACAGCTATTATTAAGGTGATCTTTGTTGGTGAGGCTTTTATTGTGCACTGTCACGCTCAGCTCTCCACCTGCCTCCCCGCCGCCCTCACCTCCCTCTCACACTGCCTTTCTGAGAGTCATTTTATCGCATCATTATGTTTAACCATTAGCTTTCTAAATAATCACCAAGGTTTAATGACCCCTGTCATGGTGCTCTCATTTGCATAGGAGTCAGATTGACTGTCTGCAGGCAATCAACACTTAAATGGCAGAATGTGCTCTGTAATGGTATGGCACTCACAACAGAGTCCACGGGGCGCCTGCCATCACACAATGTGGAGTAAATAACCATTTTTAATGGAGTGAAAGCTAAAGGATGAGAGTATCCACAAGTTATCGTCACCATTTTAGCAGAGCGGAGAACATAAAGCAGATGTTGAAGCAGAGGATGCTGCTACTTCTGGTTCCCTCATGTGAACAATGTAAAGCCATACATCCTGCAGAGATAAGATCCTATAGATATCTAGCACTGCTATGAATCATTCAGCAGCTGCAACCGTGACATCTGATAGATTTTTAGAGGATTAATCTGTGGAGGCAAGTCTGATTAAGGCACTGCATATCTGATAAAAATAGATAATTTGTCACAGCTGCATCAATGAATAACTTTTAACCTAATTTCTCCTCACTCACTTCACATACAATGCATAAAATACACCTTACTCTTCTGCTAAATGTAACTGCACACAGAGATGGATTACTGAACCATGCACAGGCCGAGGGATCCATAATGCCTGGCTTTCATTTGCAAAATGTCACTTGAAGAGACACAAACTGACACAAATTGACAAAATAAATGTTACGTCTGAGGCACAATAAAATGATAGACCCCAAACGCACGACTCGACACAAAAAGAGTTTCCAAAAAAAGTTTTTTTACTAGAGGTAATATTCCATAGTCACAAAATTCTAAGCATACGCACACTAGCGTGGTGGCAACTCAAAACGATCTGGCACTGGGCACAGAGACAAACACAGCTTAAATACACAAGGTGAACACAGGTGTAAACAATAAGGGCGGGGCAGTTAATCAGGTCAAGGGGAGGGACAACCAAGGAGGGGAAATCAAGCGAGACACAACAGTAAAGAAACAAAATGGTCTCAAAGAGGCACACAAATTCACAAAATCAATGATGAGGCACAAAACAACTGCAAAGCAATCACAAATAGAAACAAAAAGACCATTACAGTTGCATAATATGACCAAATAATACTTAAAATTACTATAAAGAGGCACAACATGACCAAACATTAACACAATAACTGCAAGAGACACAAAACTACCACAAAGAGATGCCAAAAAACTACAAGAGGCACAAAAAAAACCGACCCAAAAAGCAAACAAAATGACCCCAAAGTACACCATATCACAAAAAGATATACAAAATAAGAAAGAGATAGGAAAAAAGTAAACCCATAATAAAGTCTGTAAATCTTCTATTAAAGACGATTGGGACTTTTGCTTGTCTCTGCCCAGTGGCTTATTGTCTCATAATCCCCCCAATGGCTGCACAATGCAACAAATCCCATTCCTAAAAGTCTCAGTGCAGGAAATTGATTATTTTTCGTTGTGTGGAAGCTGTAAAATTAAATTTGACGCTCCCTGCAAGCCTCTAAGATTCGACTGCATGCTAAACGGTGATAGAAGGATGTTCAGACTGCAGCTTGTGCAGCTTTAAAGAGAGGCAGCAGATGTTAAATGTCCCTAAAAATAAACTTTTGAAGCAGTCCTCACTTTTCATGGGAAATGACATGCAGTAATTGCAGAGCTTTAGTCATCAGGTGAAAGGGGAGCTTCTGAGGGCTCACTTATGTCCAGTGCCATCAATTTGAAACGCTATTTATTTCAGATAACAACCGCTTATATGAGTCATTTCTGCTATCCCATCCGATGGGATCTGTTCACGCTGTGAGGAGAGTCACATGCTGCTGCAGTGGATGTGATGGGAAGTTTCCCTTGGCTCCCAGCTGGAAAGATGTCCCACGCGTTTCCCTTGTCCTCCCTTTTTTTTCTGTGTGTGTGTGTGTGTGTGTGTGTGTGTGTGTGTGTGTGTGTGTGTGTGTGTGTGTGTTGCTCTTCCATTCTTCACCGGCATTGCCTGCTTCTCTGTCTCAGCCATTGTGAGAAAGGAAGTGTCACATTTTTGTGTGTTTGTGTTCGCAGGAATGTGTGTGGGATTGTTGCAGATGGTTTTCACAAGATTAAGGAATTCCTCAGAAACTCCCCAGGTTACAAAAGACAAATGCAGTCCCGGCTTTGAGTATTTATTCACACAACCAAACCCACTAAATGTTCATAGGAACCCTGAAGTGACCCTTTACTGGTAGTAGACTGTCCTCAGTGACATGACAAATGCATAGAGCATGATTTTGTATTGTTTGAACACCAATATTACTGTGCATAAAAGGGCTGAGTAGACATTAAATTATCAGTCTCAATACAAACAAACCAGACTCTAATACAGAGGGCTGAAGCTGCAGGGCTCAACATCTTCCTCATTATTATGGTATGGGTCATGAAGCAGGTAATACGTGCTCAGGATGCTACTGCCGAGCGAAAGCAGCCAAGAGACACGCTGGATGAATCCGGTCCCACGCAGCACAGGGTCACTTCCCCATGATTGCGACAAAAGTCGCGCCCTAACATTTAGGATGAGCCTGTTTTGGAGGACATATAAAGACAAACTCAGGAGGTACAGCAGATTTATAAACTCAAATATGTGTGTGATGACGTCTAATTTGTCTTTTTCTCCCCCCCACATTTCTTAGGGTATCTGTCTACAACCTTTAGAATAGAACAGGTTATGGGATATTGTTGTGGGTTAAGTTTAAAGGGGCCCTTTTATGCTCATTCTCAGGTTCATATTTATATTCTGTGTCTCTACTCCGACATGTCTCCATGCTCCAATGTTCAAAAAGCTCTTTATTTTTCTCATACTGCCTGTGCTGCAGCACTTCTATTCACCTGAAACCAGAGCCCAGTCTGCTCTGATTGGTTAGCTGGCTGGCGCTGTTGTGATTGGACAACAACTTAGCGATCTCCCTCCCCAATGTGTTGGAGGGCTAGCCAATATAAGTGTTACGTAGTGATGTCAGCATGTTACAGATGTAAACAAAGGCGTCCATTGAGGGCGTTTCAGCAATGGTGGGGATTGGTGGGAGAGAAACTTTGAGATTTTACCCTTTGCAGACCATTGACATGCACTAAAACCTATAACAAACAACAGGAAAGGGGAAAACCCCGAAAAGCATGATAGGGTCTCTTAATTCAGATTTTCCGCTTCATTTTTCTTCACAAAGCCACATGAGCCAACTAAAATAGCCTTATCCTACAGTTCTCACATGCATGCATACATTAGTGCATGTGCCTGTGCTGTAATCAGACTGCTGAACATGCACACGGTCGTCCATAATCACTCACAGGGCTGGAGGTCAGTCCGTCTACTCCCCGCACATGAGATGTTTTAATGTGGCTGACATGCTGTGTCGTGGCAACCCGCTTCTAGGGAAATATAAAGTGCATCCATCCAGTGTTTCTTTTCTGCTGGCTTGTAAAGGAGGAGAAATAAATATACATTAATGTGGGCAAACATGATGTCAGACTGAGGCCAAGTTTATGGGTCAAATATCACTCAAACAGACTCCTACATCTTCTGTTTTATTACGTTTGTTTAAACGTGCCTTTGTGTCTTTGGCAGACATTTCCAAATCCTGATAAACACGGTGCATTGCAGCTGAATTAACTCCAGACTTGTATTGATTAAACTAATTTGGTTGTACAGAGAAAGCTCTTGCTGGTCTCCACCCTTTTTTTTTAACTTTGAGATGGAAACACAGCGTCTTCCTGTGTTGCTCCGGACATCGGCACTTAACACGGGATTTTTCCCGAAAGTGACAGCCTTCACTTCCCTCACACTCTTTCTCTTTGTGGGCATTTCAGGGAAACGCAGCAGCAGAAGTATTACAGAGAAAGAGAGAGGGTGATGAGGATGAAATTATCAAGTTTCTCAGTAAATATGAAACCCACTGCAGGCGGGCCTCCGAGGGGGTGTGAGGAGGAATTTATGGGGGAAGGCCGCAAATGAATTGTAAGCTATGGAGTCAGTATTTGTTTATGCCTGGAGCTGTTGAGGGAAAGAACATATGAGACCATTTATTTTCTATTTTAGGAAAGAGAAACTTGGTTGTGTCATCATGAAGATTGAAAAGTCATCCTAAATAGTCCTTTTTATCCCTGGATAGAGAATTAGGATGAGTAACATGTGATCAAACCATAAGACTGATGCTCTCTGCGAACTAATTGATACTTTAAGGTGATTATACCATGCCTACAATTTAAATGTTGGTAATTTGACCATGTCTGACTGATGAATTCAACCTACAGTCCTGTGTGCTTCACGTTTCAACCCTTAAGAAAAAGACCAAAACCAAAGACTTAAAAATGTGTTTTTAACAGGGCAGCAAACTACCCAGACTGAACCACACCCAAACTGTGGCACAAGACCCAGACCAAGACTTCAATTAAATAATTAACAGATTTGCACAAATAAAGAGCAGCATCAACTAAGAAATGTCTGGCATTACAAATATAGTAGTATCGTCAATAAATGTGCTTTTATGGTGAGAATTTCTAAATTAAGTTAGTTCACTCCGCCTGTTGTAAGCGTAGAGGGGATCATGTGTTCAGCTGCCTGAGTGTGTCTGTGTGTAGGTGTGTGTGTGTGACTGTATTCGTCTGTCCAAAGCTAACATCTCATATAACATAATGTGGAGTCTAACGTTTTTTGTACACGTTCATGATTTATTCTCATAGGTCACTTAGGGTTGCTGTGATTTACTATTTATTTATTATTAAAACTACTGCATTGACTGCTTAAAATTGACACTGATTGACTGCCGACTCCTAAATCCTTTTAAACATGCTGGAAGAATCAATGCGAGACACTTTTTGTCCTTAATCATGACACAAAAATGTCATTTTTCAGGTTCTCAGTGTAGTAAAAAGTAGAGTAGTTCCTCTGATTGGTGATGTGGAGGTAGCATTCATCTGTAAATATTCAAATGAAATACCGGTTAATCACAATGGATGACACAGGTCAGGTCAGATTTCATAATAAAATCAGGGTGGAGGACAGGGCGATCACATCACTTCCTTTTTTCTAAAACTTTCTTCCATTGTCCGCCTGCAGCTCTGCACAGTTCATCTCAGCACAACTCCCTTCCTGCACTCTGGACCACACGCTGGCTCCGGCTTCATATCCGTCCCCACAGCACATCACTGCTGCCGGGATCTTCCCTGGAAAAGTAGGATGAGCTCACATGGGCCGGGACACACGGGAAATGTTTGAGCTGTTTTATTTTTTGAGGTGTCCTCATGCCTGCGTCACCAATAAGCAAAGCAGGGAGGAGGCATGAGGTCAGAATCCAAGAGTTGACGCACAATTCTTGAAGGCTTTATGAATACGTTTACCAAAACTGTGGATGAGGCGTTTTTCTAATTTGAAATACTCAAGTTTAAATGTATAATATAATATAATATGATAAAGTGATCATACTTGCTTTAGGCGCTGTGACAATTTCTATAACAACATTATCATTACGGTCTAACCCCCCAACCCCCGGACTTTCTTTTACCCACTACTGTGCAATATTTAATGGTATCGATTCAATATTATCGATAATACTGTGGAATTCCACTACTGTGTGATATTTCATTTCATAATGTGCAATAACCCACACTACCCTGTATACAGCACCATATTTATATTTATTTTTTGTGAAGGCACACGGCGTCTCTGTGCCCCCTACCCCCTTTTTTGCAATAAGTGTTGGATGTCTTATATTGTTATATTTTATGTAGATGTTTGCACTGCAAAAAGAGTTGCTTTTAATCTCATTGTACATGTGCATAGTGACGATAAAAGGCATTCATTCATCATGGCCAAAATAATTCACAATAACAATATTATCACAAAATCTATAGAAAATATTTACATTTTATAATGAAAATAAATTCTTTAACATCTTTAACTTTGTTTATTTGGCACATTTTGGCAAATTAATCAAACTCAAAATGAGAGTGGAGTGTGCTTACTGTATGTCTGTAACCATAAAAGTAAAAGTTCAACCGGGTAAAATAGTCCAAACGAAAAGATCTACAGAGCCTAACATCTGGCATTAAAACAATGACAATAACAACCTGACGGGGAGCAGTGCAAGGACGGAGTCTGTGTGTGAGACCATGTCATATTATTAACATGAGATCAACATTTATGGTTTTAAATATCAAAGTTTGCTGGTATACTGGTGTGTTCCTAAAACCCTTAGTTGTATTAGGATATATTTTCATCTGTATTAATGACTAAGAAGATTTACAAGGTGAATGAGTTAAATGTGACCTGTAAGAAAACCAAAAGCACCCTGACATGTTTCCTTATCAGTTCACCTTCACCTCATTGATTAAGGAGTTTAACCCCCCGTGAACTGAAGCAGCCGGTCCTCTGACCTTAAACAGTAACTAAACAAAGAGGGAAGGGTCAGTGTTTAATAGAGAGTGTCTAAATAACGAATAGATCTACTCCCATCGTCTAACGAGGCTGTTGACTAGTCCACTGTTTCATAAAGCTTTTTTTTTTTTTCCTTCACCACACAATTCAGTTGCTGTCTATCGTGCATATATGACATTTAAAGATGCAAAGTGTAGTATGAAAAGATTTAGAGCGATCCCACTCAAATGAAACAAGCGATAATATGTGAAAGCATCCAAAAATCACCCAAATTGCATAAAAAAATGCATAAAAAATAAAAATCCTATAACCTATTTTCTATTTATGTTTGATTATCACTTGAAGAGTAAAAAATAATGTCATACTTTTTGTATTTCATGTTTAATGCAGGACGTTTTGTGTTTATAACTTGATATTGCTACTCTGAAATACATTCCCCACAACAAGCCTTGACTGTTTTGTCATTTTCAGAGAATTTGTGAGTATTCTTAGCAATTTTAGGGGGAGTTTATTGTACAATTACACATTTAAATTCATAGGCTAGGTTTTTTTTAGATGTAATATATTTTAAGTGAACTATTTTCATTGTGTGTGTGTGTGTGTGTGTGTGTGTGTGTGTGTGTGTGTGTGTGTGTGTGTGTGTGTGTGTGTGTGTGTGTGTGTGTGTGTGTGTGTGTGATATTAGCAGGGGGCGGGGCTTAGTGACGCCTCCCTGCTCAGTGTGTGCAGACTGGAGGATGGAGCACAGAGGGAGAAACGCCGCCGCTGCTGGAGCCTCACACCGCGGTCAGACCCCTCTGAAACACCCGCTCTGCAATTAAGCAGCTCCCTTTAATTTACACCCAGACTGCGGTTTTTATTTTTCTGCCTCTATTCACATTAATTTCACCGCTGACATCTTGGCACCAGACCCCTTCATCTGTCTGTCAACACACCGGCTTCGACTGTCTGTCAGCGGGGGGAAAGCAGAGACAAATCCCGGTGAAAAACAATCAAAAATACATTTCTATCCAAAAGGTTCAGCAGGACACCTTCCGGTTGGACTACCCTGTCACTGCTGCCATCAACATGGAAGAAGACAATCACGGTAAGGCTGCTTTTAGTTTTTCTGCCCCTTTATTTGGTTTTTCTTCCTCAGCCTGTGTGCACGCGGATGGATGGATGTGTGTGTATATGAGTGTGAATCAGGAGGGTGTGTGTGGAGAATTCAGAACCAGGATGTTTTTCTGCAAACAACAACAACAAATCATGTTTTAAAAACCTGACATTAGTGGAGCATTTCTCAGTGAGGGAGAGTCTCCTGCAGCTACAGAACCGTATCGAAATGCTGGAGTCATGGCAATAAAAAAGCCAAAACACAGCATTTTTTATCATGCATGCACCTTCTCCATCTGTTTGATGTCTTGCTGTAAGGCTTTGAAGTTGCTCTCACTATCTTGTTGCGCCGTTTGAAGCCTCTAAACTGGGGGGGGGGGGGGGGGGGAAATGATAAGATAGACTGCCAGTCTTCCATATGGAGGAGAGACCTTGCAGCATCTACATCCTTTGATAACACATATTGTACAAAAGTCCTTATTGTGATATTTGATTCAGATAAATCTCGTTAAGGTTATTACAAAAGCTGCAGATTCTGACAAATATAGTGTGCAATGATGTGGAATATTATAAATGAAGCAAACATCACTTTAGATGCCATTTTCAGTGCAGAAAATATGCATATTAACAGTTATTTGGACATAAACATACATATTTGAGTCATATAAATTATGATTGGGTTACTCTAGAAGATGAATTTGTGCAACATGTAGCATGTGAAATGATATGTAATATAATAAATGGAAAAAGAATCCCTTTATCTGCCCTTTTTAGTACAGAAAACCTACATATAAAAGAGGAAGTGACTCTTAGGACAATAAAGCAATACAAATATTGAAGCTGAAAGTTCATAAAGTCTCATTGTGTTAAAACGATCCAAAAGTAAGTATTAAAAGAAGGCATATAAGGTACAAATCCAGCAGGTATATAATAAAGTATTTTGGTTCCAGAGTGCTGAATGAATGGAAGCTGTGCAGCTGCATGGTGCTTCAGGATTAGCTGCTTCTCGGAGTCCCATATCAGTTATTATATGTGTGCTGAGACACACGGCGCAGGATGCTTATGAGCAGATAATCCAAACCGCCTTGTGGACTGAAGGCCACAAAGGCGGTGTAATGTAAACAAACAGCTAAAGTCTGATAACAGTTTGTCAGTTAAACTGTGAGAGATTAGCATGAGCGGGGAGAGACCCTCATCTGGACTTCCTCCCCCCCCCCCCCCCTCACATTATTCTCCTGGTTTGAGTGGAAGTCACAATGACTGATTTTAATGCCCAAAAAGCTCTTTATTTTTCTCATACTGCCTGTGCTGCAGCGCCTCTTTTCACCCTGTGTCTGAAACCAGAGCCCAGTCTGCTCTGATTGGTTAGCTGGCCGGCTCTGTTGTGATTGGTCAACCGCTTAGAGATGTCCCGCCCCTTAGCCTATCACGCACAATGTGTTGTTAGGCAATAGAAGCGCGACTGTTACATCGTGATGTCACTATGTTACGGAAGTAAACAAAATCAATGTAACACACTACAGTAAAGGGAAAACCCCCCCCCAAAAGCCTAATAGGGCCTCTTTAATTATTTGTGTGTGGGCAGGTGTAGTTACTATTCCTGTTTTACTATGATCCCATTATTCATTTCATTATACTAACTGTGTATTCATGCTCCCCAGAGGATGAGTCTAAGCCATTTTGGTGACCTTCCGAAGTTCCTTTAGTGCCAACTTTGGTCACGTTAGGTCTAAAGACACATCAAAATGTAATGGGTAAACGGTCATGAAAGTATTTGAGCATATTGAAGATTCAGGAGGAAAAGCCCCTTTAAATGTTGGGTACTTTGTTAGCTCTACTGTGGTATGAAGAAGGTCAACTTTACCCAAACAATATCTCATTCATCTTGTGTGTTACAGGGAATGTCCAAATGTAGTTTGAGAATCTTGTTGAAAGTAATAATACTCGCAGTGTATTATTTGACCTGTGTCCTCTCGATTTAAACACCACAAACATCCCCTTTATAGGTTGATCTAATCACTTGTTCCACACGCCATATCGCAGACCAGTGAACGAGATACTGAGTCATGTGACAGGATGTCAGAGAGCACAGAGGCACGCTGTGTGATGATATCAAACATACGACACATCCCAGACATATTGTGTGAGAGTTGTTGAAATAACTTACCATAAATGTTAAAGTAATTTATAGCTCTCGTTCGCTCACTCGCTATTCTCACCTCGCTGCGTCTCACTCTATTGCATGCATCACTTAACATTGTCCACATGCACACACCTTGAGAGGCTGGTATCACATCCCAAACACTTAGCACTAAATCTGTCCCCCCGGGTCACTTACAGCTGCTGAAGTCAGTGACACCTTCATCGAGAGCCAATTAAAACAGTGAGTAGTTCAGACCAAGATGAAACTCATAAACTTATATATGATAATCGTTTGGAATCAGGACCTAACGTGTGTCAGATTTCGTAGATATTCGTGTCTGTGAAACTATCCAGAGACAATGTGTGCTTAGTAGCTCTAAGGTGCTTTATGCGTACCAAAAATTGTTCACATTACCATCATGTGTGTGCATTAGGGACTATGGTATGTTCTCACGCTTGCATGTACAGTATGCACTCAATGTGCACAACATACAGTATGTTCAAAGTTAGGGCTATGATTTGTTCTGCACCACTGGACTAAAGAGGGAACAGATGCCATGGATACTCTTTAGGATTAATAAATAGTATATGAAACTAAGGGCGCTTTCACAAGACAAGACTAGTGCCTTTGAATTGTTTGCTTTTGCAGACCGAAACAACAGCTCTGCTCCTTTTTCCAAGTGAGTGCTTAAGGGTTAGATAGTAGTGGAACTTTATTCGACCCAATGCTGAAATTAAACCATAGGCAGGATTATTGGTATTTGTTGAAATAGACATACATTAAAGAGGCCCTATTGTTTTTTGGGGGGTTTTCCCTTTCCTGTAGTATGTGATTTGGGTTTTTGTGCATGTAAAGGGTCTGCAAAGGCTAAAATCCCAACGTTCACTCCAGCATTAAGCATGTAAACATGTCACAGTGCAGGCTAAATATACAAAAATGAGCCTAAAAAGGGCATAATTTATATTCTTTAACATGAATGACAGAGTACTGACTTGGACTGCTGCATACGTTTGCTCATCATACAGAAAATGCTGAATAAATTCCACAGAATAGCAATGCTTACAACAATTTCATGAAAGATTTGAATATTTTTCATGTAGCGCTGGTTGATTTCTGTGTTTACATTATCCACTGCCAAATTTCTGACTTATAAAATAGATTTCTGCAATACACGCCCTGCTTCTTCCTCCACGTCACCCCCGCAATTCATTCTTTGGTTTGGCCCGCATTGAATTCCGCTCAAACCAGACTAAATAGAACGAACCAAGACTATTAATTTCACTCTGATTCAACTAGTCAAACTGACAATGGCTTGTGAAAGTATCCTTAGGCTCCCACAAGCCACCTCTCATGAGTCTGAAACAGTTTTTGGGGAGTAATCACAGTTACTGATTACACAGGGCCCCAAACCGAGGAAGGGATGGTGACGTTTCTGAACTGAGAGACCTTTTGTCCACCGATGGAAAACCTTCATTTGAGCATCATAGGTGGAATAACAGGAGTTGGACACAGCGTACATCCTTCTAAGCTAAACCTTTCTATACTAAAAGCAACAATACTGGTCATTATTTACAGTTGGGATGTTTATTGTGCTTGCTAATCAAAGAAGGTGCTCCTCTGCTCAGTTTACATGCCACCGAGCAGACAAGGGCCAGGCCTCAAAATGCTCAAAAATCAGCAACAGGCTTAAGTGTTTTTATTACTCACGCGTCTATTTTTAGCATCTTTGTATAGCTGGATGGAGAAGTGGAAAGAACACAGTTGCAGAAATTGGCTGGAAAGGAGTTCACTGAGTCGCTGGATGAAGGCCATGAGTTTTTAACACTTGGCATCTTTGTATTTTCTCTTCTTTATAGGAGCTTTGTAATGCTGCCGTCAGAGGATTAACAAGACTGGACTCTTTGGGAATTAAAACGGTGAAATTAATAGAATTCACCTGAATAAAGACGTCTGAACAAAACACTACTTGTCTTCGTGGCAAAAAATATGCTGAAATGTTTGTTAATGGGGTTTCCTTCCCCGTATTTCCTGCGTGGGTCGTGATAACCTCGCTGTGTCAATCAACACTCTTCTGTCTATCTGAGCGTGGGAAAAGTTGAATGGGAAAGGCCTTTTTCCTTCGATTCTTCTATTCTCTTCGGACTAAATGTGCGCTGAAATAACAAGTCGTATCTGACTGCTGCACTTACTGTTTTGTCTGTAGGCGCCTTTTTAATGGTGCACGCATGGAAGTGTCAGTGTGCCGTGTCACGCCTTGGCTTTCTGATTGGAAATATCTCCCTTAGAAAGAAAATACATGTCTTAGTTCTTTGTTCTGTTACAGTCATCTCCTTAAACTTACTGGATATTTGACTTTATGCAATGACTTCACATCGTGATCACCCCAGCAGGCATGAAACCCAAGCTTGGGTGGCTTTTTTTTTGGGAAAACCTGAAACAACACACTGTATGTGTGATTCTTTGGCGCCTAGTGCTGTAGTTCTGAGGGGGATTAACTGGTAAGAAGGGGAAGTTGGTGTGATTAGGGTACGGCCTTTGTTGTGGCTTTAGGGTGAGTGTGTGGGAGGACATCAGACAGTCACTGGAGGCGAGCTGCGGCTGCTCTCCAGCTATACCTCGCCCAGGGAGGCTGGCTTATTGTAAGTGGTCGGTGCAGAATGGCTAGACGGAAGCAGAGCAGGGACAGCTGTGTCTTTCTGCATCTGGATATCTTATCTACACGTGGAACCTGCTTATAGGCAAAGTGCATTAGAGATACAATTGTGTTGTACAATTTATCTGCAACTGTATTCCCGCAAAAATTTCAAGGAACTGGTAACTAGTTCCTGCTCAATCTCAAGTGTGAACATATTTTGTCTTCACGCTACATATGAAACTAAAGCCAAGTAGCTTAGCATAAAAACTGGAGAGAGGAGAAACAGCTAGACCAGTGCAAGTACCACCACTGAGGAGATCTTAAATGATAAATACCTTAAAAGCTTTTGGTTTTATGTGAGCTTCTTTCATACTTCACATCTGTTTTATTCACCTGGCTGCAGAAATAATTTCCTCTTGGAAATCAAAACATGGAGCTGGATTGAATCCACAACTTCCAAATTTCCTGAAACAACCCAGTAGCCTGAAATGAATGTCTGCAATGTTTGAGGCAAAAACGCGTCTCATGTGTGTGTCGACACAGATGCCAAAAAAATGTGCTAAATTGTTCTCTTTACAAGCTCATCGGTTGACCCGGCAGGCTGGCTGTGTTGTTTAAAGGCTTAAGGGGAGATTTGGAAAGAACAGGAATTAATTTTGACTGCCAAGATTATGGGTTTTTGTGGTGCAACATTAGAAGATTAAATATACAGTAGAGCAAACCACATGCAACGAGATAAATGCACAAACACAGACAGCCCTGGCGCGTGATGTGCGGGGATTGAGCTTGTAACAAACTGCACTACTTAAGTGGTGATAGAGGGGACTACATATGGACCTGATTAAGAGAGAGCTGGGGAGGTTTCCCAACATGTTCCCATCACCATGGCAGTGTGTGTGGGATACAAGACAGTGTAAGGCAACATTTCTGCTGTTGTGAATAGAGGTATGCTTTGCCTGGAGTCGTTGCTCGGAGCTGTCGAGAGGGGAAGCTCTTTAAGCGCGAGACAGAGAGCAGATGGGAGACAAAAGGAAGGGTAAATTAAATGAGCTGGATTCGAGGAGGAACACAGACAGATATTGAAGGGCTGCAAAGATGTAGTGTGCTCGAGTAATCCACACCTAATGTCAGTGAAAGGAGGGTTAAAGAGAAAACAGGGTCCAGCTGACCGTCCACAGGCAGGGGTGTGCAGAAACAGAGAGGGTAGACGGTTGATGGTGCATGTTTTTAGGCTTTTTTTCGAAATAAATTTGGAAAAATCACAGCTTGTTCTCACCTTAGTAACACGTTCTTACACGCCTTCATTTCCTGCAGCTTACGTTTTAAAGTTAGGGCTGGACGACATGAGGAAAATCATATAGGATGGTGTTTTTGACCAGTTATTATTGTGACGTTATTGCTTTTACAATATCTTTACTTAATAAGAATCTGTGATATGGAAATGTAACTGTGTCTGTGAATTGCAGAAAATTACTGTAATGTTAACAATATCTAAATCTAGGACATGATAGCTTGTCTCATATCATGATTTCAATACATTTCCCAGACCTTTTTCGAGTATATTTTCCCTCCTATTCTGTTTTCAAATGGACCTGCTGAACTCAGAGCTCTCTTTGATCCAGCAGGTAGCCATGGGACAGGTTGGTATTTAATCCATCAATAAAGAACTGCATTGAGCGAGTACCAGGAGAGACCATTCATCTAAACGTCGTGGGTGGTTTCCATCAAACGTTGCTTGGGTGTCATTGTGAACGGGGTCATGGTGGTCCAGCCAACGTCAGTGTTTTTGCAGGCAGGCGCACAACCATCACAGGAACATCCTGAATCTGCACACTGCAGGTTTGAAGTCGGTGCCAGTCATGCATAGTGACGCTCTCCCTGCTGGACTCTGCATATCCTCATCTGAGATATCAAAACATATTTCCTCTCCTGCTTTGTGTGCAAAAAAAAAAACAACCAGATTACAGATTTCAAAATTGCCTCCCGAGCAAGATATCCATCACAATAACGGAGGTGAGCGTGTTCATATCAGATAAAGCGCGTCACATTCATTCTGCTTCCTGTCAATCACCTGACACCTACAGGAAGCAGCAGCGGCGTCTGTCAGGAAATGATCCCTCAAAAATACATGTCGCCCTTCAAAATGTAATGTCACATCCATATCTTCCATCTTTTGTTTGTTGGGACCAGGAATCATTCCTTAGGTTTTCATTTTTAAATATTAAAGCAAAGAATGCTAACAGTCCAGAAGCTATGTTGGGTTCCCATTGCACTTAGGCCCAATGGTGCTTTGAGCTAAATGCTAAAGTCAGCAGGCTAAGAAGGAGGTTCAGTCAGGATAATGTTTACCCATGATGGATATAGGAAGTCTGCAAAGTCTCTGTGATGATATCCATTATGGACAAAGGTTTTCAAGCTTCAACTTGATGCTAACTTGTTTTCTGAACTGCAGGTAACAAATATTGAGTCGAAGCAAGTACATCTGATTGATACAATTAACTTTCATGAACTGAAAACACAAACTGTAAAAGGGTTAAAGATTTAAGACTAAAACAGGAACAACACACAACCCAAACACACCAGTATAGAGATCTGGTAGCCACGCCTTATATAGCATGTTGCCTTATGGTCCATTTGTACTTTAAAGGCCGATCATAACCATACATAGTGCTGTATTGATGGAGAATTGAAACTAGCAAACGAGAAAAAAGTTAAATCAAGTGAGAAGTCGGGTCATTTTTTTATAGACTTCTATAAAATCCGACGTCTTTTATGCAACCAGTGGAGTCGCCCCGTCCTGGCCATTAAAAAATGCTGCTTTTTAGGCACTTCTTCTTACAACACTTCTGTATTTGCTTCAATTGTGAGACCTGGAGGTTGGGTTGCACTTAGGCAAAACAACCCTTTAAGCTTCTAACTTCTTATATAACTTATATATGTCAGCTGAAGTATTATTAACCATCTTGGTTTATCGTTGCAGTACGCTAACATTTGCTGACTAACACAAAACACAGACCGTTGTGATTGGACGTAGAGTTAACTAGATCTAACTCTGTGCTACACCTGAGCTCAGCCACTTCTTTAGACAATCCATCACCGCGAGCGAGATCGAGTGAAATATATTAACATGGACTTTGTAGACTGAACTTTTACTGCTCCCCTTTCAAATCTGGCCGCTCATCTGAGACCTCCTGCAGCGAGTGCACAGGAAGGACTGCACTCAGCCTGTAAAAGCCCCCTCATCCTGCCCGACCGCCAGGAGAAACAGCACCTATCTAACGCTTTTCTCAGGCCGATCAAATATTGACATAGTGCTGATGCTGAGCAGATGTGTGATATAAGGAGGACATGGTGTGCAGACCACCTCCTATGCAACCACACACATGTACTCACAGCAGGAGGTCCCTTCCCGAAAAACTGCAGATTAACCCGAATCATCTACATGAAGCTCCCCGAGCCCCAGATTCTCCTAGTGACCCCAGATAGTATTTAAAAACTAGAGGCCATATTAGCCCCCCAAATCTCTCCTCCCACACACAGACTGTTGTTTCTGGATTGCTACAGAACAGCTACTATACTGCTGCTTCATAGGGCAACGTAAATAACTTTTTCATACAATTTAAAAGAAACTCGGTGTGCTTATTAAGACTGAATGCGCTTCTTGTTAAGGAATACTCTTTGATGTTTCCACTGAATCATTTTTGCTGGTCCCCACACCTAATTCATTTGATGTTTCAGCAAACCCGCAGTTTCTATGTGTTCCGTTAAATTGATTTCTGTATGGTATGTCTGTACACCCTGTTGTTCTTTCTCTCAACGTGGAGCTGAAACGACCATAAAGTTAACCGATTATTTTTCACTGATTCGATCAGCAGAACAAAAATGGCGCCTATTCTGTTGATACATTTGCCATTTAAAACGTATTCGTAGAACAAAAGTGCCAAACATTCTCCGGTTCATGCTTTTCAATAGGAAAGATTTGGCTGTTTATATTTGAGTTTTATATATATTTTATGCGTAGGGAGGACTAGCAAAGTAAGATATTCATTGTACGGTGTAACTGCCTGTTTTACTATGCATGACAGTGACATGATAATAAATATATTGAATCTTGTATCATTTGCTGCAATTCTGTATAATCATCATTTTAATTTAGGTTTTAGATGAAAGAAACAATTGGGAGGCATTGCCTTGAGTTTTTGGCAGTTGTGATGCACAAAAAATAAGACGTGTCTTTGCACCAAACAATTATTCATTTTCAGATGTTATTAATATTATTTATGAGGTCACAAAAGTAATAATAAAATTGCATTTTCAGCAGTTACTTTAAAGTCACACCCCACATTTGTATCTTTGCTATCTTGGTCTACAAAGTTCTTCCTTGTCAAGGTCATATAATGCAACTAGAACAGACATATTTAAGTGAACCAAGCTTTTTAATTGACAGTGTTAATGGGATATTGAATGATGTGTTGTTTATTTCGTAACCCTGAAAATTCAGTTTTACTTCATTTCTTTTGCTGAAAGGCAGCATGCTTTTTGCACGTGCGCATAGTCTCATGTGTGCATGACCCCTCACCGCCTGTAACGTGACCTCTTTAACATCCTCACATCGGCCTCACAGCCAAAGTGCCTCTGCAGACAGCCACTCAGACTATCTGCTGCTGCACATACCGTCACATCATTTCATCACTCAGGCAAAGTAGGTTAAAGGCAGGCAGCGGCTGGTGAGCGCCAACATCTGCATGCTCTGTTATACATCACACTTCCGCTCTGACGGACTCATATCGGGCTTACTGAGCGGCGGGGAGGGCGAGCGTGTGGGATTAGCAGCAGCTGGCCATAGTGTGTGCTCAAGTGCACATGTCTGTCTGCCTGTGTGACCCGGGCTTTAAAGCAGAGCATGTCTTCAGCTTCAGTTAGGGGGATTGGGGGCAGCGGGTTTTAGATTACAGTCTGGATCCAAGAGGAAGTTTCACTCGCCTTCCTGCTTCCTTCCATGCGTCCCATTGTGCTGCAGGGCCAGCAGGTTAACAGGGTTATCTTTCAGGGTTTTTTAAAAGCTCATCCACTTTAAAGGCCGTTAAAGTCACTAGTTTAAAGCCAGTGTATCTGGATGAATCCTCATCCACTCACAAGAGTCAGTGAAAACTGGGGCTTCAGCCAGGGCTTAGTGAGCGTGAGATTTCCACTCTGAGCTTCGTGTGTTTGAAGTACCTTGCGTCTGATATAAATACAGCCCTTGAAACACATTTCAACGCATTTTCACTCTCTAACAAATGGGATCAACATGAATTGATGTGTAACCAGAAATAAACATGGCAAAAGTAATAAAAGTGACAGTTTGACGCAGACTGGTGTGGGTTTGTGCACACAGCATTAGTCTAAATGCCCTCAAATCCTCTGGTTTCAGTGGGGGGCCAGGGACAGTTGTTAGTTTTGGGTGTGAAGAGCAGCTGGGGATTTACTGCTAAAAGTAGAATTGGAGGGATTTTGTTTTTTAGGAGGGGGGAAATTAACCGAGCCTCTTGTTCTGTGGCGCACATGATGGAGTTTAAACCCTTTGGGCCCTCTCAACCCACTGCTTCATGAAGTGGATTTCTGAGCTTCATATAGCAGATTTATTTTAGAAGTCACAGCGGTTCAAATGGGCTTGACGTCTAATTTTTTGCACGCACATATTGAAATAAGCTCCTCATCAACTACAGCTACCCCACTACAGATGATCTGACCCTGACTAGGTTTACTACAAAGCTATGACTCATACCATAAATTAGTTTATTGGATTACCACTCGAGCGTGGCTGTGTTTTGTTTGAGGTAAAGCCAGCCCCACAACGCCCTTGTTGCTTTCTAAAGACACTAAACTAATTTCCTAAATGACTCATAGAAGGTCAAAGGGGGAGGTGTGTTAATAATGTAATTGGTGGACCACCTCTGTAGAAGACCCCCGCCCCCCACCACTAAATATGATTATCTTCTGGAGCAGAGGCCTTAGCACTGGGCTCACTCTATTATCAAATGTGTGGTTTGAAAGACATATATTACAGTAATACAGTAAGAGAGACCCAGATTGGAGGATAATGGCAAAGCTTCTCCATTAATGGTGGTGTGCTTTCATTAAAGGGAGCATCCTCTGCTTTTCATTTGATTTGTAATGAATCAAGATTGCAATCCTGCACATTGTTGCAGCCACTGGAGATCGCCATTAGCTAATGCACGGCCGCAGGCTAATGGAAAACATGGAGCTGTCGGGCGTTCGCTTACAATCTTCCTCTGAGCAACATATTCGATGAGACAAAGAGGAATCCTGCTGTTAGGGCTTTACATATTGATTTATCTTCTCCATTGTTGATCAATCTGCTGATTATTATTGACTGGTTGGTTCTAGTGAAAATATAAAAAGCCTTTCATAAATTAGCATATTTATATTGCATGTTTTGTCTGGGTAACTGTTCAAGATTCAAGTATTTGTACATCCAGAGACAGGATTCAATTTACTTTCAATGGTCATGCATCGTGCAAGCCTAAAACAGTGGTGTTTTGGGCTTAATGCTATGCTAACCTGCTAATAATTACAAAGCTATTGATGAGGGTTAGCACAATCTTAATTTGGCATTTTAGCATTCTAGCAATTGCTAAAATGCCCTTATTTTTATGTGTTAGATATGTAATCTCTCAGTTTTAGTACTTGAACAATGAATAGTGCAAGTTTAAAACGTTGACCATTCATTACAGTGTTTCCTCTGTTTCCTGTAACCAGCAAACCAAAGTGATAAATTACATTAGATCCCCCGAGGCTTCGTCAAAATGTCAAACAATTTGACATTTAAATATTAATGCTCTCATTAACCCAGTGCATTTGAAAGAAGTCATTTGACATTTTGGGGAAATACCCTCATTGTCTTTCTTGCCAAGAGTCACATGAGAAGATTGATAGCAATCAGACTGCTTAATGTGAAGCTACAGTCGGGGGACGGTTAGCTTAGCATAAAGACTGGAAGCAAAGAGAAATGGCTATCATAGATGTCTGAACTTCCATCTTTTTACTTGAGGAAAACTGCATCTGTTATGTCGAACGAAATGTTGTAAAAAATTTAGAAAATGCTGGAAGTTAAACTTTAGAGGTGCATTTTCAAAATGTATGCTAAGCTAACCTAAGCTAACGATCAGCTGGCTCTAGCCTTATATTAACTAGTCAAATATAAGAGTAGTGTCTATCTTCTATAATTCTAAGCAAGAAAAGTAATAAGAGTATTTCCCACAATGTTGAACTGTTGCTCTGAGTTGTAAGAGCAACAATGCATCTTTCCTCAAGCTTCAAAATCCAAAGATCCTGTAGTACAGATGCTATTCCTTGAGCAGAAGATTCAAGAACTGTGACAATTAGTCATGGCACTTATTGTAGAGCATAATTAGCTTTAAAGCCACATCCACAGCTCTCACAGTTGCATAGTGTGCTAATTATCATCTTTATTGTCATACTAACAGCATTTATATCCCCCCTCTAGTGTATTAATAATGTGGCTCATGAAAGAAATCCCTCTGCTGTTTTTCCCGCTTGTTACCTGACCCTCATCACGGTGCTTCAGGATTACATAGCTAGGTTAGGAAGTGCCTTTTGTCTCAGTTTGAATGTGAATACCATCTATGCTCCACTCCCTTGTATTCAACTATTGTATGAGATGTTGAATTAAAACTAGGATGAATGCTTCCTCTTGAGCCCAGTGACCTTGTTTCACTTTAATTGCTTCTTCTCTCCGCCTGCGAAGGAAAATAACAAGTGTTGTTTTTTCAATCTATATTTCTCTCCCTTTAGCAGCATGTAGGCACAAAGCTGGGACTGTGATATTAGATGTGCCGTTTTTCCCGTTGAGATATTTCCCTCTAAGCTGGCTTAATGAAGCAAGATCGTACAGGATCTCAGTGCTGCGGAAAAGATGAAAAAATAGAGAAATAATGTGTGTGTTGGGGGAGAATGAGAATTGGAGAGAGTGGAGTGGGATAGAAAGATTGAAAAACAAGATTGAGTCACAAAGATGTGAGTGAAGAAGAGGAGGGAGGAAACATCGAACGTCCTCCCCTCTTTCTCTGCCTGCAGCACGGAAACCCTCAAAGCCAGGGAATCGGGGTCGTAGGCCGTGTTAAATTAGCAAATTCACTTTTAATGAAAGAGAGCTTAATCTGGATTGGTTTTATTAATAGAATATTCCCCCCGGGGCCAAGTGGAGACGGAGGGGCAAAAGACTTTCAAGTGGAATAATTAAGACCCTTCGCCTCCTCACTTCCTCTTGTTAATTAAGACAATCATGCAGGCTCTTGATATGTGTTGCTGCAGCTGAACAAGCAGAAACAGGCAACGCAGCAGCAGCCCCGTCACTTTACCGCATGAGGAGGATGAATCTTTTCACGATTTTCCATCCCGGGTCGTGACTTCTTCTGGTATTAGATTGGAATTTCCTCCTGTTTTCTGTCATGTGCAGGGAGCTGTGAGTGATGCAAGCTGTGTACAAAATGAGAGTTCACGTGTGCTGTGTTTTCTCCCATCGTGTGTTTCAGTTCCTGAGGATCTTTCCCCGGAGGAGAGGGATGAGCTGTCAAACATCCGACGCAGGAAGAGAGAGCTGCTCGATGATATTGAGGTGTGTGTTTGTGCACATATGATCACTTTATATACAGGTTGCATTTCAGCTTCAGTTCATTAGCAGCGCAATGCAACTTTCTGTGATGGTTATTCATTAACTTTAATGGCTCTTTACCTATCTACCGCTGCACTGAAGGTGTTTTTGCATGCCGTATGTAATGCAAATGAACCTGTACCCAGTACATCATGGAACTCAATTTGATTACAGAAAGTAATGCACATCCCTCTACTAACTGCACAGTGCATTGTCTGTTGTTCTCATGCCTTAAAGCATTTATCCTGTTTTTATTTGAAGTCTGTCTCCCTCTTTTCTCTCAGAGGTTGAAGTTTGAGATAGCAGAAGTCATGACGGAGATCGAGCAGCTGACGTGTGTCGGAGAAAGGTGAGTAACTGAATGTGCACATGGGGCTAACATCTCTAAAATCTGGCAATAACAGAGCATTTGAACAAGTATTTTCAAGCACATAGTGGCTGTTTGTATACTGAGGAGGAGGAGGAGGAGGAGGAGGAGGAGAACAAGAACAATTTAGGCAGCAAAGATATTCTATGTTGCCTTATCTACCGGTTTTTGTATAGACTTGTATTTAACATTTATGCTCTTGTGTTCCAGCAAAACATCCCAGAGAAACAAACAGATCGCCATGGGCAGGAAGAAGTTCAACATGGATCCAAAGAAGGTACCACTTCATGTTTTCCTCTTCCTCTGAAGTCTTTGTAGCCTTGGAAGGAATGATTTTCTTATAGTCTGAAGAGAGATTTTCCATCATCCGTCCTCAGTCGAGATGAACAGCTTTCCTGTTTTCTCCTCTCCAGGGAATCCAGTTCCTGCTGGAGAACGACCTCCTCCAGCACACCCCCGAAGACATCGCCCAGTTCCTGTACAAAGGAGAGGGCCTCAACAAGACGGTCATTGGAGACTACCTGGGCGAGCGGTGAGACAGAACATTAATCAGGCAGCAGGAGAAAGTCCTCCTCACATGAGATTTATTCGCCCTTTGTGATTAGAGAAGGAAATGATGGGCTAGTTGGTGAAAGAGAAGGATCAGATAACATACTTTTTAACATAAAATGATGAAACAAGTGATGCCTTTAACATTTTGGGTGATGTATTTAACAGCAGGTTTTGTAAAGATCCCTCAAATTACTGAAAATCCTACAGAATAAGATCTGGGCAGTTTAGCAGAAATATTGATGCCTGTTCTGCCTGGATTTTATCAGCAGAAAAAAGCGTCACAGACTTTTTGAAGTCTTTGATTGACAGATGATATTTGAGAAGTGCAGAAGGCAATTCATCCCCCAAAATGTCACAAAAGAAAATATCACAGAACAAAAATAATAATTTAAACATTAAACATTTACAAGGCTGACCATTTACTTTGATTGTTTTATACACTTAAGTAAAATATAATACACAGTGAAAGAGGAGACAGATAAGAATATACAGAGTTATTATTATAATTTATTATTAATTATATATATTAATTATAATAAATAGAACAAGTAAGAAAAACTCTTTTTAGGATAAAAAGTTGCAATGAGCGGCAGGTTTTTTTATACAAGCTATTTTCCATGGTGCAAAATACTTAAATAAATTAAGATTTTAAATAAAAGCAAATACAAAAAAGTGTATTTAAATTATTTAAAAACAAAACAAAAATAAAAACAAGAATTGAAGACTTAGAAAATTGTAAAATTCCTGTGAAAAATAAATGTGATTGGAAGAGCTGTGTAGGATTCATTATGATAAAGGAGATCCTGTTCAAAGGAGCACTGCCTGAACTCTTCCTGTGCAGAAAATCACATCATCTACAGTCTTAATTATCTTACATTAGCACAGAAACAAAGCACAATGTGAGTAAGTCGTCAAGGGGGGGGGGGGGGCCTATGGGGACTCTTCTTGTTGGCGGTGGGCTTTACTCACGGGGGGTCATCAAAGAGGCTACCCTGCGGAAATCACACTAAACACAGGCGGAGGGTTTACACGCAGTAATTATCACTAATTGAGCTTAAGCAGGGAGCAGAACCTATCATTACATGCTGAGTAGAGAGGGGGAGGAAGAAGGAGGGGGGTGGACAGAGAGATAGGGTGAGATGGAGGCAGGATAAGCAGGTGATTGTCTCCCAAATGACGGTGCTAGATCTTATTGTTCCTTAAACTGAGACACGAATAAATGCAATTTTTATTTCTGCAACCGACAAACCAGATTCAGGTCTCTTTTTAATAAATGTACCTTTAGCAATACTATATGCAACCCTCATAGGACAGGAGTCTCATTATTTGGCTGCAGATCGCAGTATGGGGTAGAAGAAGAAGTAAATCCCCCGAGTCATCGTCCAAGTAATCCAAGACTGTTATTGCGATACATGTTTTTGTTTTGTTTCTTGTAAACCAACGCCCTTTTTGATGTCCCTTTACAAGAATTCCTGGCTTCATTTGTAAAAAACACAACAGAAAGAGGATGCAGGCTGAGGATTATGGGCCCTCATGTACAACAAACACGATCAGAGAAGCTGTGACCGCAGACCGAGAGCAGCTGTTGACTGAAAAAAAAAAACCCTCCGAAAGCCAAACAAAACTCTGACAAAAAGGAGCCTGCGTGGGTTTTGGGTTTATGCTGTTTTTCATCAGTCAAACGCACCGTTTCCTCCCCTCAGGCGGGAGAAATACTCAGCATCAGCCAGCTGTTTAAATTACTTCCAGACTCCACGCTCAGTGCCCGGTATGAATAAAAGCACAAACATGACAGGAATGCTGAGAAACGGGAATCCAGGTTGAGAAATGCTTTCATGGAGGAAATCTGCTTTTCCTCGCCCTTCCCTCTGGGTTCACTTATTGTCTGGAGTCATGTTGCATCTTCTCTGGATGAAGTTTGAAAGACTTAGAGATGATATTGGAAATCTGATTTTATCATGTGTATTTTTTTCCCAACAGGGATGACTTCAACCTCAAGGTGCTGCAGGCTTTTGTGGAGCTGCATGAGTTTGCAGATCTCAATCTCGTCCAAGCGCTAAGGTCAACAAGCCTCAGATAAAAAGCAGGAAAAATAGTTTGTCATGCTCACCATGTGGCATCCAAAGTTAACCTCCTCCCCTCCCCTTGTCCTCTGTTTGTAGGCAGTTCCTGTGGAGTTTCCGTTTGCCAGGTGAAGCCCAGAAGATCGACCGTATGATGGAGTCGTTTGCATCGCGGTACTGCCAGTGCAACCCGGGGGTCTTCCAGTCCACAGGTCAGAGTCAGAGCAGGAGACTGTTGAGTAGATCAGGGTTCACCAAACCTTTCATGTGAGACGTTTCCCCCCCAAAGGCCTTTAGATCAACCCCAGAGCCCCCTTCCGAACATCAACTCTCTGTTTAGACTTCTCTGCTTTCTTGCTACCATGTTTAATTAACTCATAATCCCAACAGTGCTGATGTTACAGCTGCATTTACTATAAAAGAGTAGGATTTAGTTCATTTTTCTAGGTAGTCGTTTGGAAACTGTGAAAGTCACACCGAGGCACAAAAGAGCAACGTTTGAAGTCCAATAAATTGGACAATGTCGATGCACTGACCATCATTTTAACCCTAACGTGCCAACAAAAGAATTGCCCGAGGCTCCAGGATGCTTTGAGCATTAGCCTTTTTATTAAATGCATTTGAATCATTAAGCCCTGAGAGTCACTGTAACAAAAGCCTAATGAGGATCAACCAGATCACAGTCACTGCAGCAGAAGAGTGAACAAGCAGCAACAAACAAGAGGCGTCCATTATTCATAACGGCTCAATAGGGCTGAGTGATACGTGTTCTCCTGATAAACAAAGTACAACTACAACAGGAGGTAAATAATTGAAGACGTTATAGAGCAGCACATTGTGTGGAGGAATCTTGAGGGTGCATGTCGTCCCGTGGAGAGAATACTGCAGGTTTTGATCATTCAATCGTAGGATTGCCTTGCCATGCTTTTAAATCAAATGTAATATTGCACAAAGCTTTTAGAGATATGTGATGTTCTACAGACAATATTCTGTATGTATTATCAATCTATGCATCAGAATCAGGACATTTGTTTCGCTTCCCAGGGGATATTGGATAATACAATTCAGTTAAATAATTTTCTGTATAACAAAATAAACTAAAGATTGGATTAGATTAGATTCAATATGTAGTGTACATCCAACTAGAAGTGCAAAACAGCGGAAATGTGAGTTGTTCTTTTTACAGAATGATATACAGTACATGTCAAATATATGTGTATTTCAATACAAAGCATTATCAGTTTTATTATGTAAATAATTGTATAAATACTGAAAAAGGTTTCTACGTTTTTTCTGAAAATCGTATCAAATAGTAGTCCAGTGTTGCATCACATCAAAAAGGAATATCATATAATCCATGTAGAAAAGCAACTAGAGGAGTAGTAGATGTATAAATTAGCCTTAAATAGGAAAACTAAAGGACAGTAATGTCTAAATGACACTTAAGTAAGGTACTCGAGTGAATATACGTTCCACCACTGATTCAGTCCTGCACGTGTGAAGCCATTAGGAAAAAGATTCTTGAATCACGGGTGGAAAAGAGCTAGCCGTCTCTCTCGGCTCTTCATCGAGCTCGTCCACTTTTTGATTACGCTGACATTCCTCTCGCAGTTAGCAGCCCCTCTTTCCCCGCATTACACACTGCTTGCAAAGCTCTTCTATTTTTTATAAAGAATGTGTGTGTTAGCAGGCAGACAATAGGCAGCGCGGAGCAAAGTGCGTCGGTGAGAGCAGACAGACAGAGGGGAATGAATGATTCATTTACAGGCAGCCAGTGGCCCGTGAGAGTCTGAACATTAACTCACAGACGAGAGACTCAAGCATGCCCTGCCTGCCCCCGACTTCATCTCACTTATACTGTACTTCCCTCTAACAAATACAATTAAAAAAAACTAGTTTCCCGAGTCTAGCCAACAGACTTTGCTCTGTCTGTATCTGTCTCATCCTTACCAGTCTTTCAGAATAATAACAAAAACTCTAAATATAAATGTGCAAAAGCAGTATAGAAAACGGCTATATGTGTAAGGGGTTCAGATGCATCGATTGCAATTCCCTTGGCTGGTTTCTTACACTTAAATTGAAGCATACACAACAGTTTTTAGACTTGTTATCTTATGCAAACATTTAAATTCAACTGTATGTTAAATATTAAATTTGAATAGGAAATGATTACGTTTTGTCACTCATCGCACCAACTTTCAGGTTGTTCCTCCAAGGCTTATACTTTAAAATTGCAGATGTTTCAAAGCTTTATTTCTTGTTCACACACACTAAAGACCGTCCACAACTCTTCATGACACCGGCTAAGTTTTAACCGGTGACCAATACATCTGTGTATCTCTGGTAAAAAGAAAAATACGTAGTTGTAATATACGAATCACACTGTATGCTGATGACATCCTGTTATATGTACTGGAATCTGACAGTGTTACACCACACAGTTAATATCCCCACCATAGAATATAAATCGTGTCAGAGAAACTAGACTTTAACGATCTATTATGCGTTTTTGATCAATTTTACTCCCTTCCTGTTGCTTTCAGATACCTGCTACGTACTGTCCTTTGCCATCATCATGCTGAACACCAGCCTCCACAACCCCAACGTCAGAGACAAGCCCCCCGTGGAGCGCTTCATCTCCATGAACAGAGGCATCAACGAGGGGGGAGATCTGCCCGAGGAGCTTCTCAGGGTGAGGATCCGTCCGTTATGTGTGTGTGATGATTGACCTCTGTGATCGCTCTGTCACGCCTACGCCATACGAGCAAGGCACTTCTTACACTGTTCAGCTTTTTGATTTACAACTTCCTTCCCCCTGTCTGCAGAACCTTTACGACAGCATCAAAAACGAGCCCTTCAAAATCCCGGAGGATGACGGGAACGATCTCACGCACACGTTCTTCAACCCGGACAGAGAGGGCTGGCTCCTAAAGCTTGGTATGTGCATTTCAATTCACAAAAAGTCACCTGAATTATGTGTTGATTTGTATCAGCTGTCACAGCATCAGTTTGATGAGCGGTGTCCTTTGTTTCCGTGATGATGAGTGTTTGTGTTGCTGTGTGTTTACTGTTTATGACGGGCTTTCCTGTTAGAGGTTGACAGCTTGAGGATAAATGGCTGAAAATAGCTGATCTCTATGATATCTCTTGAGTTTTTTTTGTCATTTCAGTAGGATGAGTTTCTGCTCAAGTTAGCTCGTGATTTCTTCTCTTTCAGCCTCATTTTTGCCTGAAAAAACGGAGCTTTCTTACACAACTGCAAATAGTTTTTCCTTTCCTCGTCCTTCATCTTGTGACCTCTCCTCTTTGCTTTGTCTTCTCGTTCCTCTTCTTCCTCTCCTCACTCTTTAAGCATGCTTCTATTTGTTAATTAAACTTCTCTCTTCGTATCTTTGGCATTGTTTTACGTGGTTGTTGTGTATTTCAGAAAAATCCTTCTGTGTTTTTTTTTTGTTCCTCCCTTTCTCTAACCTTTCCCACTTTCACCTTTTGTTCTGTTCTCTCATTATGTTCTGTGATGGATGTTCCTTCTTAAAAATCTGTATTAGGAGGTAGGTAACGCTCCTTCCTCCATCCTTCGGATTCATCACAGGTCGCCCTCACACTGGCATCGGCTGCCATTATCTCCTTAGCACACCGGACATGCTACCCGCCTCATTTAATTGGCTTATTGTATCAGAGCTGTCATTGGGCAAACGAGGTGATGCGTTATCCCATTCAAAGGCAGGGCGAGTTGGAGGTCAGCGATCTCGCTCATTGTGCATGGATCCCTGTTGTAGCTCTGGAGGAGGCTGGATGACGCAGAGGGCTCATCTCAGATGGTGCAGACACAAAGCATATGCAAAATTGAAATGTTTTACCTGAGAAGTCTTTGCATAAAAGATAAATGTTGACCTCTTCAAACCACAGTGCCACTCGCCACTTCCCCTTTATTGTCCAGCGCCTTTTTCACAAAAATGTACAGTTTTATCGATAATAAAGGAAGCGCTACATAGCCTTAAGCAAAGCATTGGTAATCATGCAGTATTGGAACAAATACACATTAAATAAAGTTATTTGTAAGTGGAAATGAACGTGAACACATCTTTATTTTACGCTAAACTCATGTATTAATTGTAGATGTGGTGCATGCAGTTTGACATGTCTATGCAATAAGTTAAGTTACTGCTAGCTGAGCCTCACACTTGTTTGGGGAAAAAGGGGGCAAACAATATCCACCTTTCTGCACCTCTAAAGCTCACTTTCTAACATGTGCTGCTTCCCCATGTTTCCAGTATGTATGCTATGCTAAGCTAACCATGCTGTTGGCTGTAATGCTAGCTTCATATTCAGCATACAGGCATGAAGGTGGTATCAAACCTCTCAGCTATCTTTTGAAAAGAAAGTGAAATGTTTTACCCAAAATGTTTTACTTTTCTTATAGCTGTAGAGGTGCAACATGTTTTATTAGAACCTTTTAAGCATAAGCAAGTTAGCCAAACAACTCAATCAAAGTCTTTGTTTCAAACTCCTGCATGATTTAGCGGCTTTTTCCAAGAAGCGCTAACATGCATTGCTTCAACATAAATGATGTTTGCTTCCTCCTATTTTTAGCAAACACCCAGTGCTCACTGCATCCTCTGTACCATTAGAGACAGCCCTGCGCGTCACACAGCTTCTGCTTAGCTAGCACACACGCTAAGCTTTAGTGAATGGGCCTCAGTGCCCCCACGCTAATGCTGCTTCTCCTCTTCCTCTACAGACCCCTGTCTTTCTCATTTGCTCTCTAACCTACCAGCTGCACTAGCCACATCTTTTTAGCTTCAATTTTTCCCCATTAGCAAATCTCACGCTAATTTTAGCTCCCTTTCAGAGTCCATGCTTAATGAGACGTTGTTTGTTTGTTTGAATGAAGCTGGCCTGCGCTGATGTTTAATATTACATGCTGCACTGCTAACATGAAGCTTTAAAGCTCCATAAGAGCTCATTACACTACATTACTAACCAGGACTGAGCCTGCTGCTTTGCCTGAATCCATCATCATCCATTAGGGACAGCATGTCATAAAATACTTACGGTATGTATTTAGACATATATTTCAGAACGCCTACTAGCCTAAACAGCACCTCTGTTGGTTTAGCTTAGCTTGTATTCTGGTATAAAATAAAGAGTAAAGCAAGTTTCCTGCCCTCCTAATCAAAGTCAAAGCATTTTAAATGGACTAAACTGACAAAAACCCAAATAATTAATATTAGGATGAGACAAACGACTATTCAGTGTGCAGTATTGTAGCTGTGTTCAATACAAGCACTCCAGACTCATGTCACAAATAACATGTTAAAGAAATTACACAAGTTGGAATCTTTTGTATCCTGTTCCTTAATACAAATAATGAAAATTGAGTAAGACTTATAACTTTCTGACATTTGTGCACATTTATTTGCACTCCCTTTTCCTTAGTCTCCCTGTGCAAACAAGCGAGTGATAAATCTGCATTAGAAGCATGCAAACATGGGAGGTCCTGCAGCAAAAATCCATTATAAATGTCAGGTTTTGAGGATTAAATTAAACATATGGCTAAATGGGATAAACGGCTCTCCAGACGGAGCCATATGGTAGACTGTAGGAGAATCAACGTTACACTTTACAACAGTTTCACATCCTCAATCCATTTTTAGTGAGTCAAATGCAGCGGTATGCATCTCTGGTAAACATTGCTCATTAATAATGTACTATACATGTTGGATTTTTACTCCAGCTTGCAGTATAGAGCTTAAAATCTGGGTCAAGTGAACATGACATATTGATTACATCAGTAACGGCTGCTTTGTGCTCACTCTGTAAAGTCAGCAAACATGTTATTATTGTGCAGACTGAACATTGACATCAGGCACATTGTGTTTTCTTTGGATTACCAAGGTAAATTGCATCACTGATGGTGTAATTGACAGAAAACCCAGTAATCCCAATAATCTATTTTTATCTGAGACAGATGGAGAGGATGTCACTCCTACGCTCAGATGTGTAATTCTTTGATAATAAGAAGATGTTTTCACTTCATTCACGTGTTTCAAATCCAATCCCCTCTCTGCAACCCCCCGCCTTCTCTCTCTGTATTTTATAATATTAAAATATCAGACTTTTTTTCAAGCCAAACTCATAAAAACCGTCAATCTGGTTGAGTGCACCGCTGCTAAAGCTTTCACATGTATGAGGCGTGTAAATGTCTTGGGTTTTTCTGGAAGGTAGCAGCGTGTTGAACAGTTTTCACAGCCCTCAGGCATGCATCCCTAGAGACGGGGAGGGGGTGCTGCAGGGAGTATGCAGCCTCCTGATTGAGTCTGATAATGCAGAGAGCTGATGATCAGAGCCAGATGTGGCACGTGGAGCCGAGGTCTGCTGCAAGTTAGCCTCTACATGCACAAACACTGTCGCCCCTTCAGGTTAAACTAAAATAGTGTGTGTTTTTCTTTGCAGGCGGCAGGGTGAAGACGTGGAAGAGACGGTGGTTCATTCTGACCGACAACTGCCTCTATTACTTTGAATACACAACAGTAAGTACGCAGAATAATGTGTGTCCATGTTTGTCGGAATGGACTAAGCACAATAGCTTTTAGACGCACTCTTATTTTGGTGAATGTAAAGCTAAAGTAGTATATGTCATACATTACTCTACCACACACATCTACACATTACTTCCAAATATAAGTAATGTGTATGAATTTGAAAGTTACTCAACACTTAATAACAGCTATGAACTAAATCTGGGTTTTTCTGGTATTTTTTTCCACAAATTCCACAAATATTAATCCTATCCATCTGTTAAAAAAATACATATATCATTGGAGTTAATATTATAGGAATAGTTAAAAAAAGAGAGGGAGAGAGATTACATGTCACTCTAAATAGGACAGTAAAAAAAAGCTAAAGCTAAGAGACGGTTAGCTTAGCTTAGCACAAAGGGCTAGCCAAGCTGCAGGGAAATGAGACTGGTATCAATCTTCATGACTAATTCTTAGCAAGAAAGCAATAGCATATTTCCCCAAAAAGTCCAAAAATGTTCCTTAAAGGAGCTGAGTCAAATATATTTTACATTTAAAAATATGAGCAGCAATTGCGTAGATAAATATTTTTGAGACAGATAAAATGCAACAGGACTTTAAGGAAGATTGACACCAAAAAAAGGACACACATGTGGTCCCTTAAACATTTTAACCCCCACCCCCCACACACACACACACACACACACAGAGTCAGGGGTCTTTGCCTTCCAGCCCCGCTCTTTAACAGACGCAGCCCCTTTGACCTAGATGAACCTCACCCCAGCAGTTTACACGAGGCATCATGGGAAACATCTGCAAAGTCTAGGGTGCACATCTGGCCCCGCTAAGCCCCAATCCAAGTGCCACCCCCAACCATGCTGCCTGTCACCCCATGCTTCACCCCAGCATCAGAACATACCCCCCAAACACGCACACACACACACACACACACACACACACACACACACACACACTCAGCCAGCTGTGAGCAGCCGTCCGGAGCTTCCTCCCCCCCCCCCCCCCCCCGCTGCGGCCCCTCATTAGCAGGAAGATGACAGGCGGGACACAGGGCTGTTCCTCAAGGTCCCCCCTCACATCTGGCCCCGCACACACAAACACACTCGGAGGACGGGAGATGGAGGATGTAGGGAGTGCAGGGTTATGCCTCCCTCGGGTGCCGTCCCCTACGTGACCAGGATGTATAAAAACTTCAAGCGTGCTTTTATCCCCACCTTGGTTCTCACTTTGATGCTGTCTGGCTCAATGTAATGTAAAGATAAATGTTCAAATACTTCAAACATATTTACTGAATCAACCTTTTTGACAACCTCGTTTTTTGGAAATCATTATTTAAATGACCTTTGAACAATAAGATCCTTTCCTGGGAAGTAGTCGTCCTCAACTTACCTCACGTGAAAAACACTGCAGGATAAATTGGTTAAGTATTAGCATCGTTAATCATTTTGTAATCAAATTGGTGAATATTTTAAGCCTGAATGACAATAAAGAAATGTTTTCTGTTGTATTGAGATGTATGCCTTTGCTTACCAACAATCCAGATTAAATGTTATATAAACAGATTACAGTTTGTATCATGTTAGTGTAGCGTGTTAGCATGCTAACATCTCAATTGGCTGTGTGATTTGGTCTGGGCTTGACTTTCTGTGTCACTGCACCTTCATTAATCACTGGTTTTGTCCTTAACAGTCATGTATGCACTTAATGAGTGATCTATTGATGCTTAATGTTGTTTGTGTTTGTTTATGTTTCCAGGATAAAGAGCCCCGTGGGATTATTCCTCTGGAGAACCTCAGTATCAGAGAGGTGGACGAGCCCAGAAAACCTGTAAGTAGAAACTCCAGAGTCTTTCTTTAGCTCCTTTGAAGCAGAGCATTTTTTATTTCTTAGTGGTGTGATTGTTGGTGCTAATTGGCTCTTAGTTACCAACAAATCAGGATATACTGCATTTGTTTCCAAGCTAAGTTTGATCTTCTACATATAGTTAATTTGTTAATGTTAGCAACATGGCTACAGCTAGCAGCCTTTATACTGTACAAAGCAAGAAACAACTGCAAAGTGATCTCAGTGCTATTAAAAAGGCAGATTAAAACACCTCTTGTATTAATAACTAGGTATATTTAGTTACTTACTGATCTTGTTAAGTAGAAAGAATGTATTTTTATCACTTTCTCTCTTCTCCATCTTTGCCTCCTCCTTCAAAGTAGCTCATTTGCTCTATAAAGTTTCCACAGTAAGCATTAATTTAGTTGTTTTGCTTCCTGAAAAAGCTGCTCTAAGCTTATTTATTAAATTGTGATATATTTAGTTGAGTTACCTCTTACAAAATGACTCTCAAGTGGGCAGTGATGCAGTTTATATGTCACATGCTTTTATTTTGAAAGGGGAAACGCGACTCAGTAACAGACAGAGTTGCAAAGTTTATAGGTAATAGGTTTTTCTTTTTTTCACCGTGCATATCTTTTGGTTGCCTCCCCAGAACTGCTTCGAGCTCTACAACCCGAACCACAAAGGTCAGGTGATCAAGGCCTGCAAGACGGAGGCGGACGGGCGTGTCGTCGAGGGCAACCACGTGGTGTATAGGATATCAGCCCCAACGCCGGAGGAGAAGAGGAGTGGATCAAATCCATCAAGTAAGAGACGCCGTGTTAGTGTGGATCCATTTACACTGAGAGGCACTTAGCCAACACCGACGCTCCCATGTGGCACTTTCTCACGTCTGACCTTGACTATGAGACACACACACACACACACACACACACACACACACACACACACACACTTTAACATATATGTGCAGCTACTATAAACACACACACACACACACACACACACACACACACACACTTAGACGCTGGTGACTAAATGTGACTCTGTTTCTCACACTTCCACACAGATAACACTCAGAGGTGATTTCTGCTCTGCCGGATAAGCTCAGTTCCCTTTGATAAGACACACACACACACACACTCACACTCACACACACACACACACACACACACACACACACACACACACACACACACACACACACACACACACACACACACACACACACACACACACACACACACATACAGAAGTGTTTCACACCAGATTTGTCATATCCAAACTCAGCCTTGTAAACCAGGTAAGGAGTGTGGAGGTGAAGCTGCAAATTGGGTAATTGATCAGCTCGCTGGTTACAATCCACTCAGCTGCAGCTTCACCGGCAAATATGATCAATAATATCACGGCAGAATCATATTACACATCGCTTCGAGGCTCTAATGATGTTATAAAACCTCTTAGCGTTGGCAAGGGTATCCGTTAAATGAGAGGTGTGTTCTTTTTTAATAAGTCGCTGCAGCTCCTGGGATGCTTCATGCACAGTTAGAGTGATCGGAAGGAAAAGAGAGGAGGGGATTTCTCTCAGTTTGAAAGTCTTTATTGAACGATGAGTATTTCCCATTGTGATACAGAGTCGCTTTAGGATGGAGAGCAGAATTAAATAACAACCTCAAGAAGAAGATACGCAAGAAGATACAAGAGACATAAAAAACCCCAGCTGTGAATAACATTGAACAATACCACTTTGGCGAACTTTCACCCTCGTCTTCACACACCATTATTGGTGGCTGGCTTGGTGAAGCTGTGTGTTAAAGATCCTTTCTAAAAAGTCACGGCAAAGTTGTTGACAATGTAAAAAAAATCATAATATTGTATTTAGAGAATATAATTTAAAAAGTACTTGTATATCTGTCGGAAATATGAAAAAGTCCAAATACATATATACATTTTTTTAAATATAAAAAAGTGTGTTATAAAATCTCAAAAATGAAATGGAAAAAGTATATAATGCCAAAAAAAAGTTCAAATATTCCAAAAATACAATTGTATACTATAGCGAATATATATATAGAATCATACTATAATTAGTGTATCAAAGAAAGTCTTAGTATGTTGAAATATCCTGAAAAGAGGATATTGTAATATTGTAGGATGTATACTTCAAGATGTCTCTGTAGATCACACCATGATGAGGGTGCAAAAAAGCCCTTTCACACCGAGGAGTAAAAACATTTGACCATCTGAACACACACTCTGTTTCACACTCCTGCAGCAGCCTCGGAGCTTTCAGTGGAAAAAGCAGGAGTGTTTTAGTCCACGTCATAATGTCAAGTGTCTTCCGGTCACTGCTGGAACAACAGGGATCACAGATTGGACTCAAATTCACACACTCTCATTATACTGTCCTGTGGTCTGCAGATGCACACACACACACACACACACACACACACACACACACACACACACACACACACACACACACACACACACACACACACACACACACACACACACACACACACACACACACACACAGAAAGACACACACCTGACTCATCTGCTTCCTGGAAACTGCTCTGTGGGCACACACACACACCCCCACACACACACACAACCACAGACACACACACACACAGACAAGACTGGCCATCTCAGCATGTTGTGCTGCTCGGAAGGCTGCGGGTTACTCAGCGTTTTCTCACCCTGAGTGTGTGTCACTTTCAACCATTTAGAGTTTGAAACGCTGATTTTTTCTACAGGGAGGATGGAAAGCTATGGAGACAATCTGAGCTTCTTGCCCTTAACAAAATGACAGGCTACGTTAGCAACTAGCTCATAAGCAAAAGTGAGCAGCTAAGAGGCTGAAAATGTTGTCTTGAGAGGGTGGAGACCAAAACAGAGCTACAAAGAGACAGACTGAGATTAATGGTCATGTCCTCTAGTAGTTTGAATAGTCATCTCTTAGTAAAGTCAGCTAGCAACAAAGTGAGGAGCTAGCCGGTGAATGCAGCTGGACATTAAGCAGCTCAGCAGCCAGAGATATTTGGAGTTGACCAAAACAGAGTTACAAGGAGATACCAAAGTGAGCAGAAACATGATTTCAAACGAATGCTAGTGCTACTTCATGTCTGCTAGGAGTCTAAACAGTCAGCTCTTTGCATTGACAGTAACCCGTCACACTGATGAAGCATAGCACTGAGCTATGGGCTTTATATTGACTGATTTCTGCCCTGCGTCTGCTTTAAACTGAATTGCTGACAACATTTTGGTTTAATCAGATACACTATAATGGTAAATCTGACATGTTTTCACAGGGGTTAATGACCTCTCAGTTACACTCGTGACAGAAAATTAGCATTCCCTTTTTATGTTATGCTCAAGAGAAGAAAAAGAGCATATTGACAATCTATGTACATTTTCCCATGTGTATTTGTCAACATGCTCAGATAAAAAAAGCAACTAAGTGAGATATTTATAGTATAGCAGTGGGAATTTGTGAGTGAAGAGCAGGTGTGACGAATCACTGTGGATGTCAGGTTTCGTGTTGATCACAAAGCAAAGGGTTTTCTTTTTAAACCATCAGAGAGCGGCGCAGACAAAAGGCCTGATGCGTTTTTGTTAAGAAGCTCCGACTGATAGATAGAAGACAGATTAAGGTCTGGCCCTCATCCTGAAATACTCCACAAATACGTCATGTGTAACAATGCTCTTCTTCTCACTATAGTAACAGATTTGACTGGTAATAAAAATGCAAAATGTAAACCGTGCAAACTATTTGGATTTACAGGAGCAGCTGTAAAGTGATATGTTTCCTTCCTCTCCGTTTCCTGCAGAGCGAGCATCAGCAGAGATCCTTTCTACGACATGCTGGCCACCAGGAAGCGGAGGATAGCCAATAAGAAGTGATGACCGTCCCACCGTCATCCACACCTGAGTCCTCGTGCGTGTGTGTGTGTATGTGTGTGTGTGTGTGTGTGTGTGTGTGTGCGTGTGTGTGTGTGTGTGTGAGTGTCTCAAAGGCCTCCTGTGTGTTCTGTAAAGGCTGGAGGATGAGCAGCAGGTGCAAGTCGTTTGGATTTAAATGGATCATTTCTACCTGAAGGCCGTCTGCACCTGTGTGTGAAGGACTCTGAACTCTGATGTGCCGTTTAGGTGGGACTTTATGGACAAAAGGAAATACTGTGTGCAACAAAAAAAAATTGGACAAAAGGACTACAGCCATGACGGGAATCATGGGAACTCTTTGCATAGTGCGCCCTCTGGTGGACACATGAGGAGGAACTCATACGTGGCTTTTCTTATTTGGCTTTGAGTCCCTGATGGAAAACCTTTTATCCTCCTCACCTCACATGTGCTTCTGCAGTTTCATGTAACTACAGAAGACTTCAAGCTTATAAAATCAGCTGGTCTGATTGGTAGTGACTGTATCTGTACATACAAACACAGATTTATTCATTTACAGCAGGGCTGCCACTAATTATCCATCGATGAATCAGATGAATAAATGAATTGTTTGGTCGATTAAAGGCCAGAAAATAGTGATAAATGTCCATGACAGTTCCCAAGGTCCAAGGTGATGGCTTTTTTTAGTGGAAAAACCCAAATACTTTCCATTTATTATGATGGAAAACAAAGAAAATCATTGAACCCCCATATTTTGAAGGCTAAAAGGAGAATTTTTTGGACATTTCTTAATAAAAAAAATACTTCAAATGTTTATCTTTTATCAAGAAAACAAACATATATAATTTTGGGTTATTGAATTTTGCATAATTGTTGCAGCTGTTATATTTCCAGGCAAAGGAATTGATGCAGGTCGTGAAATAATACTCTAAATATATAAAAAGCCCCTTCTCAAATGCTGTATACATCCTATATTAACTGTCATTTTATTGAAGATCCACCTGTGTTCATTTCTTTTTGTATTTATTTTCTTAATTTGGTTAACAAGAGGCAGCCCCCGCCCCCCCCGTCATTTACATTATGCATGTGTAGAATATATTGTACATACTGTTCCTTTGTTTCCTCTTCTGTTGTGTTTGTGTAGCATGTAAATCATAGCGGCCGTAGCCTGTACCCGTTCACCTGTTTTAGTTTTAACCGCTAACAGTTTACAGAAGAGGAGGAGCAGCGACGCCTCCTCCTCCTCCTCCTCCATTACTGAAGGTATACAGGAGGTTATATGAAGGAAACTCACTGTGCTGAGCTGGAAAACAGAGAGCATAGGTGAGTGAAAAACACCGTGAAAGAAGCTAAATACTGGACATTTTAAAACTCAAATGATGTGAAACTGGAATCTGATTTTCCCCAAACGGAGATCGAGACGACTTGAAGCCTCGTTTTTTTTAATAGTAGATGTCATTTTAAAGGTTAATTGATCTTAGTTTGGGAAAGATGCTCATGAATACTATGAATAAAAACATCATGCTGATCAGAAAACTGTGTGTGAGTTCAGTGAGAAGAGCTTAACTTTCCACGTCTTTGGTTATTCTGGAATATTTTAGTGAGTTGTGGCTAGAAATGTGTGTGTGTTTAAGTTACAGGACAGTGCTATCATCCACACGTACATATAACAATTAAGGAAGCGTGGATACAATCTAATCCTAGTATATAATACAAAGGCAGACGGGGACTTTCTACCCGGCAACTCGTCAATCATCTCAGTTTTCCCATTCATTTCAATGCAGCTTGTAAACAAAGACCAAGAAGAGATTACAATTTCTGACATTAACAAATGTATTTAAGGCTTTTACCTTATACAATGTATAAATTCTGACATGCTAAACTTAAAAGGTAGTAGCAGTTTTTCAACTTCTGTCTAAAGTTGGAGAAAAAAAAACAAAGCAAAACATCATTCCCCACTTTTGTCCAGAGAATATGGTCGATATTAACATGGGTTTTACTCAAAACAAATCAACATCTACAGGTAACCCTGATACAGGATTGTTACATATAAAAATAACTGATAGTACAGTTCAAAATTAAATTCACAGTATTTTTTTATGATGCTAGAAGACACAAAACTGTTCCATTAAAAAAGCAAAAACACAAATGGTCCACAGGCATGATTGACAAATACGTTGATGGTTTCCTTTTTTAAACGAATCCAAAAGCAATGTGAGGAGAGCAGAAGAAGGCATGATACACCTCTGAAAAAAGTTTAAAAATTACGGAGTGAATCTTAGGCTTCAGAGCGGGGAAAAAGGAAACCAAAAAAAAAGAAAAAGGAAATGTCCTCAAGTCTGTCCAGGGTTAATGTGGAGGCTTCATTCACAAGTATCTCCCTCTCCGCACCCAGTGGGGTCATAAAAACCATCCTAGATATGGTGACATCTGAAACCTGCACCCGACACGATCCTCCTCGCAGGCAGCGCTTTTCCCTTTAGTTTGTCTGAATGTGACGCAGGTGGATATCCACGAAACGAGTGTTCATGTCCTGAGTTCCACTGAGCAGCAGCTGAGATGTTTGAAGCTCCAGGCTTTTTGTTTGTGTTCATACAAGTATATATTAATATTTTATCATAAATGTCCATTGAGTGACAGTTTCTTTTTTTTTTATACCATAGTTAGGAGAATTACGGCTTATAAATCGATGCCTTACATTTAAAACACTTTGTCTTGCGGTAAAAATACAATATATTCCCAACGAAGAAGAAGAAGAAAAAGCACCACGTCAAAAAAAGTCCAATTCATTCCTCTGCTGTTGTTGAAATGGAGGTGTGTCTGAAAGGAGAGAGAAGAGGCCTCTTTATACGATCTGTCGGAGGTTAAATACAGTTTATAAGCAGAGGCTGTACTGAGATTTAAAGCCCACTCACAGTCAGTGTTTCCAGCCACTGGAGGATCCGTGGGAGTCGCCGTTAGTGTGGCTGTAACCGTTTCCTGCAACACATCGACACTTTACATCTTCACCTCACACGGTCTGCTTTCTGTCTCTACTGAGAGCCGCAAGTTGATTGATTGTTGGTCTACAAAATGCCTGAAAATTGTGAAAAATGTCCAAAACCTGAAAATATTCAATTTATTCTGATTTAAAACTCATATCATGGGTATCCCCATATTCTAAAGGCTAAAAATAGCACTTTTGGATGTTTGTGCATTAAAAAACGACTTAAAACTACTAAATGATGTTAATAATAATCAATAAATGCTCGTACATATCATCTTTCAGTCATGGATTTATGGATTAAGCACAATTGTTGCAGCTGTAATATTTCCTCTTTGAAGGACAGGCTCCACACAGTGTTTATTTTGAAGGTGTAAGACCTGACGTACCTTTGTATCCGTTGAGATGGGGGTGATTTGAAGCGTGTGTGGGGGAGGCAGGGTTGGAGGGGCCGGGATGCTCACTGCCACTGCTGTGATCTGCGCGCCGGCGTTTTTCTGGCGAGAAACCGTTGTGGTGTTTTGCGTCCTTGGTGTCGTAGTGACGCCGTTTGCGGATCTCCCTCTCTTCGCTGCTCTTGTTCCTGTGGAACCTCGATGCTGCCGGGCTGCGCTGCTCCGACTCGCTGCGCCGCCTCCGCTTCTTCTTCTTCTTTTTGGGGTCGGAGGCTCGGTCTGAATCCACTTCTGAGCTCCTACAGAAGACAGAAAACACACCATGGTTAAAACAAACCCAAGAACATAACATAAATCAGTTGCAAAATAACCTCATGGTCTTAAGGAGCTGGTTAAATCGAATCATGTTAGATAATTAAAAGTTCAAATTAATTGAAAAGCCAGAGAAAGGTACTCCTGACATTTGAGGGCTGAATTCTTCCTGGAAAAATGACTATATTATCAAAAATAGCTAGAAATTCTTGTAGATGAACTAATGGTTTGATCAGATCAGCCCTAAAGTAATGAAAAACAATCATGCTATTAAGTTTACAATGTAGGATAGTTATTTTACTGAATGAATGAGCAAAACGCCCAAATATGACTATACAAAGTAAACTTGAATACAAAGAAAGGTCATGCAGCGCTATTCAAAACATATTCTGTAATGTTTCCCTTCTCTGTGACAAATGTCAGCTCTAAGAAGCCACTTTAAACCACTGTTAAGTACTCAAAGCAGAAAGCCTTTAGACGAATATCAGAGGCATTTGGAACAATTTCACACTTTCCCTCCCAATTAATGGTGAAATATTGTAGTCAAAACGGTTCCCTATAAAGATAAACTTCCAGGATTTAGCAAGGACGGTTCTAATACAAATATGGAGGTAATTGTGGGATAACACACCCGCTCTCTCGGTGTCTCTCTTTGTCCTTCGACTTCTTCTTCTTGCTCTTTTTGTGTTTTTTAGAGCGCCGTGTCTCAGAGCTGTCCTCCCTCTCCTTGCTCGGAGGATGAGCGCTCCTCTTGTGATCATCTTTGTTCAGAGTTGACTCATTTGTGTCGGGACGGTCCCGAGGGGGGGAGCCCTTTGACTTCTCCGAGGTCTCTGTGTTTGGCGAGGAAGTCTCCCCTCTCGACGTATAATAGTCCCTCTCCCTGACGTTGCACTTCTCCTTCATGGGCCGGGATTCTCTGCTCTCCTGCGGCCGGCTCCTAGAGGACTCGGAGTGACCGTATCCCCTCCGCTCGTGGCCCCAATCATCTCTGGAGCTGTAACTGTTACGCTCCCTGGGGGTGAGGAAAGGCCGGTCCCTGCGACGATCAGAGTCCCAGTCCCTGTAGGACCGATTGTAAGGAACAAGCCGGTCCTTGTACGAGCGCTGGTAGCGATCCCGAGAGCGATCCCGGGAGTCCCGTCTGTACCGATGTCTATCCCCGTCCCTTTCTCGCACCGGGCTCCTGTCCCTGTAGTGTCGGTCCTTGTCTCTGCTCCAGTCTCTCTCACCGCCTCTAGAACTGGGCTTGGACGTGGTTTGCTCCTTAGCGGTCCCTGCTGACGGATCCCGGGTCCGTGGTAGATCCTTCTTTTCGTCCTCCCCTCGGCTGACCCTCTGTGGAGCGGCAGACGTCCCGTTGGTGTTTTGTGAGCAGTCTGTCGGGGGGGATAATGCCGCGGGGTTGCAGTGCGGGGCCGAAGAGGAAGAAGCAGGTTCTCTGGATGTGACAGGATGAGTGTTTGTAGCTGAAGGTGGAGAGGAGGAGGATGGTGCTTGCGGGGGCAGGGGTTCAGACACAGTTTTAGCCCTTATGTCGGGAGGGGACAGGGTCTGGCTTTCACTGGCAGCGGGGTGGAGGCTCTGGGAGGAACTGGCCAGGGATGAGGCAGCATTATGAGCCTCTTTGCTGGAAAAACAAAATATACAAGCATTTTAATTTCACACTTCTGAGGAAAAAATTCAAACATCAGTTTTTTAACTTCTTTATATCTGGTTGAGAGCAAACACCTGTCCTATTTTGAGTCAGCTAACTTTAGTGTAACGTGCATCTTTGACCAGGAGATCCTTTGTGTATATTTAGGCAATCATGCATCTGAATTAATCTGGTTTCTTGCAGCCATATACCAATAAAATGCAGGTGTATGCATTGATTTTGTATGTAATCAAGCCATGCAAATGAAATGTGTTTTGCATTTGGTTTTTAACCCAGCATCAGAGTGCTGATCTCACCTTGTCTGACTATGATCGCTGTCATGTCCGTTAGAAACAACCGTGGCCACAGAGGATGAAGCGTCATGATTACTGCCAGAGAGCTGAAAACAACACATCATTGTTTATAAAGATAAACAAAAAGATCATTCAATTATCAATAGGTCATAAAGAGGCTCACTTTATTAGGGGCGTGTCCATTTACTTTGTGGTGTCCGTTGTGGTGCCCATTCTGACTGGGTTTAGAGACGCCGTTGGTTGGTCCGTTTAACCCGTTGTGGTGCGCTGCTGAATCTCCGTTGGTGGCTTGAGAGGAACTATCTCCCACTCTCTTTCCGTTGAGGTGAGACTTTCCTAAACAGCCGTTATCCAGAGAGCCACAGTTCTCCTGGTCCGACTCCTCCGAGGACTCTTGGCCGTACGGCACCAAGAACGACGCTCCGTTTCCTCCCGCGTGGTGACCGCCGTTACGAGACGTGCCGTTAACGTGGTTTAGCTGACGCGGAACAAAGCGAACGTCTGAGGTAGACTGCGAGGAGGAGGAAGAAGAGGAGGAGGAGCTGCTGCTGGCAGAGGACGGCTGGCTGTAAGAGGAAGAGGAGGAGGAGGAGGAGGAGGGGCGGTTGGGTTTCTGTCCGATGAAGAATGAAAGCTTCTGCCGCTTGTCCTGGTCTGGGATCATGGTGGGCCGGCTGATAGAGTGGGAGATGGAAGAAGAGGAGGAGGAGGAGGAGGAGGAGGAAGAGGAGGAGGAAGAGGAAGCCAGTCCATGGATAGATTTCCCCCCAACACTGCTGCTGGTGCTGGGCTTGGAGTTGGTGTGATAGTCCCTCAGAGATCCGTTCCCATTGACATGAAGAGCGCGCTGAGGACAAAACAGATATAGCTGATGTGAAACACTGGCTTTATATCTTCTCACGTTCAAATGTTTGACCAACATCGTCAAATTTCACTTAAATTGATCCAAAAAATATGATTTAGTCGCTGCAACTAAAATCCAACAGTGCCATGGACCCAAGCGGGCTTAAACGTCATCTCACCCGTCACTTCCAAACAACAACACAGACTATTTTCTTTGCCTGCATTGAAACTGAGAGCAGCTCACTTTTATAAGAAATCCCAAAGACAAAGAGCTCTCAAAGCTGGCTACTTAGCAGCTCAACTCGTAGTCAAATTATCGTTATATATTTGTAGAATAAGGCTATAACGTGTCATTAGGTGACAGTTTTTCGTTGTTGGTGAGCAATGGGACATTTTGAATGGAAGAAATGTGCACAAAAAAGGTCGAAAAGCCCCGGTTTAGATGTTGGTACCTTGGTCATGTGTGGCGGCAACTGGGGACCGATGAAGCCGATGTTGTTGTTGTGATGAACGCCGGTGTTGATGCGAGGAATCACCACCGGCCGCGGAGACGACTGACCAGGGATGCCTGCGCTGTGGCTCATGTGGCTGTAGTCCCCGGCTTTCTTCCCGTCACTGGACCTAGTAACACGAAGGAAGCGGACATTAGCAATAGGACTCATTTGAAGTCTCTTGGAATCTGTTTCAAAATGATGGATGACTCACTTGATGTAGAACAGGACGTAGGCCTGCTGGTTGAGGACAGACCGGATGTCGCTGACAGACACGGAGGAGTCGTTCATCTGATACCACTGCCCATTGCTCGCCTGGGAAATGGAAGAGTTGGCAGATTTTTGACATATTTGCTCAACTGAATCATCACTGTTACACAATCCTCCATTTCTAATGTTTGCTCCTCTCAGCTTCTGAATGGCCATCTTCAGCATCAACACAATAAAGGTTCATTATGCAAAAAAAGATATCCCAGTTTGGTAAATTTGAAAAAACAGAAGCACAATGAGAACACTTTTGAAATTAACGGTGGCCATTGTCCTTTATAAATACACTGAGACAAAAAAAAGAAATCACCCAAAAGTCTCAACAAACACCCTGGGAGCTGCTGTCACATGCTGCCATCTAGCACGTGTCATACACACTTGATCAGCAAAACAACACAGCGTTTATAAACTTGTTGCACTCTTTGAGCTGGAGAGAAACTATGTTCAAGGTCGAGACCTCGGTTGTTGGAAGCAGCAGTTGTTGTGGGAACCCTGCTTCAAACCGTTACACCGAGTTGTTAATAGACTGCTGGAGAGACACATGTGAGCATTTGTACTTGGCAACAGCAGCGCCCTGATAGATTAGAACAGTGGGTCCATATCTGCGCCAGTACCTTAATATAGCAGAAGTAGTGTCCGGCATGACAGCTGAACCCAGAGTGGACCAGCACAGCAAACAGAGCGTAGACCTGCGGGTCTCCTTGAGGCTGAGACATGAAGGGCTGCAGGTCCAGATACTCTGGATATTTCACATCCTGGGGAGGGAGGAAAAGCTGATTAATATCCAACAGGTGCTGTGCTGTAGCTGGGACACGGCTCTGGATATTAGAGTCACGGTACCTTTGTGATTTTGCCTCCGCTGAAGTTTGCAAAGCGTTTGAGCGACAGGGTGAGCACGTTGGAGCTGCGGTGGATGGTGAATCTCTTAGAGGCTGTGACCATTTTTTTGCACCTGAGGGGAATAGATGTATACATAGTTAGCAGGTGAATGCACCAACACAAACCAATAAAACACCACCTATTCCTCCTCTTTTTTGTGAATTAGTTTGTATTTTATCCAACTTACTTGGTGCATTTGTAGGCGTTTTCTCCATCCAGCTGTTCTGGCTTCACAAACTGCTCCAGAGCCTTAGAGACACTGGGAGCCGTCTGAAAGAGGGAACATGGATTTTAGTTCAGTTCTTAAGATCTTTGAAAGCATTTGACTGCATCTTTTTCTTATGCAATTACAGTAAATTAAAGTGACTTACCTTTATTTCCAGAGTTATATCCAAAAATGGGTCAAATGTGTCTGAAACTGCTTTGCAGTTTAAACATTTAACTGGAAAAGGAAAAGTAATGTTTATTATTCTGTATAAAATAACAAATAAATGACTGAAACAATTCAGGAAAAGAAGTCCAATACTTGTTACATACCTCTGGACCTCAGGTACCCGCCGAACACTTGATGGATGAAAGTGGTTGCCTGCGTTTGCCTGTCCAGTCTAAGGATGAAAATCCCCCAGTTAGAACAATGACACACTGACTGGTTGCCTTATTAATAAAGAAATATTCTCTGGCTGTACTGGAACAGTCGTTTCACACACAGAGTCACAACATATTGCAGCCCAAAGACCAGGAGTGAGAAAGGGAGGAATTAGAGCAGGAGTAATTAGTTGAGAGGCCACCTGTTGCTCCTGAATGAAAACCGACTTTATGCTGGAGGTTCTTAAAATCTCTTTTAATCCCCCGAGGACCCGATGCTCGGCCCAGAGTGTCTATTAAACATGCATGTAGCCTTCATATGTGTATACTTTGCAAAACCTTTTTATATGTTTCAGCAGGAAAACATACATACTTTAATGTCTCTGCACTTGGCTTTATGCAAGATTTAGAGTGGAGGGATGCATCAGCATATATACAGTACAGGAAGCTGACTGACCCATCTGGCCCCCATACATTTATCTTAAACAACTAGTTAATGTGTAAAGTTTTGGAAAAATGTATGAAACGTACTTGGGTCCAGGTAAGCAGGACTTTTGCATAGCATCCACCGTGTACCGCAGGAACTCATGGGCATCCTCCTGGCTTCCATAGCGGAAGTGCTTCGCAATCCCTGTGAGCGGGAAAAACACCCACAGTTAGATATGCAAGGAGTGGATAAATGATGCCGCACTTACTCGTAGACCTTAGGTAAAAGAAATAAGTCCAGAGCACACTTCAAACTCCCATCAGAGAATTTCCCTCCAAAATGTAAAAAGGTAAACAGCCACACAGCGCCTCCTGTCATTCATTCCAGGTAAACATTTTGGGGAAAGTCAACAGACAAACACTTACTTTTGAGCTCATTGAGCACACCGATGGGCTTAATGACATTCCCAGAGTTTGCAAAGACCTGAATGATGTGGTTTTGCATGGTGCACATCATACAGAACCCCGGCTCGTGACCTGAGGAAGAAACAGATGGAGTTATACAAAACAGACCAGAAAGCAGCTCATAGAAACAGGAAGTGATAATAACTACAGGACTGTACAGTCAGACGGCACCATGAAACATCGACCTACATGTTTTTGAGTGCTCCCGAGTCAGCAAGTAGTTGGCAAACGGCGGGGTGTAGGTGAGACACTGCAGCGCTGAGTTGAGGAAGCAGGTGTTCCCCATGTTCTGCAGGCCGGCACCAATGCGGTGAACCTGAGTCCACTTCAGGATGAGCCGCTCTGGAGGGAAGAGGACCTTCTGGGGCGTGTCGATGCCATCACCACTGCTTATCACTGTGAACACAAAGCCAACAATATCATTTATAAGAGACTCAATGTATTTAGCAGGTTCAACAAGTATCTGTTTATCTGCTGAAGTAGATGTGAGGGCTGAATAATATATCTGAATTGTTTCGTAATAACAAAATGGCCAACAGTTATACCCAAATTGGTGGAGGTGATAGATTTTTTAGAGACAAAATGAGTCAAAATAATATTCTAAATAAAGTACTGTGTTGCTCAGAAGATTTCCTGAAAAAGCACCACGATTATTCTTTATATATTTTATTGAAAACATGTTCCTTTCCCTCCAAAATTCTGTTGCTTATCACATTTGCAATATGAGTCAAATAATCCCTATATTTCCAAATTCTTCAACCCTATTGCATATGTAAATACATATTCGATATTTGAAAGTCAAAAGATTTCAGTATAAATAATTATATAATGTCCTCCTGACAACTGACGATATTATTTTAAAAGAATAACACAAAACACATTTTTCATGTTGTTCCTGCTAAACAAGTCAGGCGGCTTCTCTTTATATCAAAACACCAATTGCGTCACAGGCTCAGGAGATTGATCTTGCCTTCACTTCATCACTGGCTTGGTTATGTAACTGTATGAATGACAGTAGAAGGGAAGCAGCAACACAATACACCCACAAAACCAGTGGTGTTACACTATCGTACGACCGCAACAATCGTTTAGCTTCATTAGTGCAGTTTGGTGTAACTTACGCAAGAGTACATCAGCATTTCCTTTGAGGGCGGGAAAATATAAGCCTTTAATCCATGTCTAACTGTCCTGCTTGACAACATTGGACGGGAATGTGTGTAGTTTCCTTACAGCTTTAAAGCCACATGCGTTAAAAACACAGCTGATAAAAGCCGTGGCTCCTACCTTGCTCCTTGGGCCGGTCCCCGGAGGAGGCAGTGCTGTTGTAGACTGCAGCTCCAGGCGTGGGGCCCAGGCAGCCTCCTGCAGCCTTCATCCTGGGAGAGTCGCTCGACATAGTGGGACCCATAGCCCAGCTGCTGGAACAGCTGCCATCCATCCCCAAGTCTCCACTGGGAAAGGGAGATCGCTTACACCCGACTGACTCGTGGTCAGAATTTTCTGAAGATCTGTCAACTATGGTCATTGTTCATTGCTGTGTGGAGGGGCAGGAACAGAAGAACACAGCTTTACGATTCAGCTCACGTTCTAGGTTGCAAGTCTTTAATTTCACATTTTGTTTTCATACAAACTATTGTGTGTGTGGCACGTCATGACTGTGACCAACGTCTGAATTTATTGACAACATCTTAACTTTTTAACTGTTACGGAGGAGTAAAACGCACCAAAATACACTATTTTTTCTCACAGACCATGTCACCCACAATTAATTTGATCAGAGGTAACTTAGATTACAACCACTAAATGCCATGTTCAGAATATAATAATGTCTCAGTTATCCTACTTTACAAGAGCACACTGAACGTGCCAACAACTGAATTATTGATGTTTTGTTGAGCAAAGTAACCAAACTCAGTGTGAGCTCAATCTATCAGCCCTGAGTTCCGGCTTGATGTTATTGTTTTACCTAGCACTGTATAATGTAATATAGCAAGACACTACAAAGGCTGAATGTGGGAGCAAAGTCCTGTCTGACAGATTAAACTTCTCAAAGTCTGGATAAAAAAAGTTTTGAGAAACATAATAGCAGGTACTGTATCTTGAATGGACTAAAAGGGTCTCAATCTACCTCTATTTGTATCTAAAAACTCTATGAACTTAACTCTTTGGGCTAGAAATAGGAATCAGAAACAGGTTCATTGCAAAGTAGATAGAAAGTAAGAAAAACCAGCCAAAAGATAAAATATGTGTTTACAAAAAAGCTATTATACGTTAAGATATATACAATTATTTACATTAAATCTGGATATATATATATATTACGTACATCACACTATGACAAGGTACTAGAATAATACAATTAAAGATCTGCAGTATTGATATGGAAAGTGGAAAGCTGTGTAGATGATAAGAGATCTTGTGTACAAATGTGCAATTCAAGGACACTTAAAAAACAAACATCAGAAAACTGTATTAATACATTAACTTGTGCTTGGAATATTTTAAACACGATCAACGTATAACAAAGTCACCTAGTAAACATTTGTAGTTCAAAAACCCAACAGAGGAAATGTGTTGGTCGGAAGCAAGTTTACAACAGCTGTTCCCTCCCACCTGCTCCGGCTCACGTTGGCTAACGGACGGCTGCTAGGCCTTTAACACGCAGCTTTCTTAAACCTCACCGAATACACTTTAAACCCCTTCTATACTTCTTGTTGGAGACAGGAAAGCGATTAAAAACTCACCTTTCACACCAAAAGCAGGAACGGAATGACTGATTAGCAGCAAGAGGCTATCGAAGCTACGAACACCATGGAAACAGCGACCGTTACACATAGCTAGCAACGGAGCTAGCTACCACTACGTGCGGCAATATTGATGCTAACCAAGGAAGTGCGCCGGCCGTTGAAGCCCATTTTTGTGAATGGTCGTAGTGGCTAAACGATGGTACTACAACTCCCGTGACGTCATTTTGGCTCAAAAATACTTTTCCCCATTGACTTACATTGGGAAAGAGACGTCTTTAAATCAGCGTATATATATATATTTAAAACTAATTCAACTATACAGCACCAACCCTTGTATAGCCATTATTTAAATCATTAGAGTCTAAAAGTTGTAACATGCGCTTAAAGCTGAACCAAGAGTTGCTTGTATATAGTACACTGTTTATATACATATTTATATTGACTATTCTAATTAGATGATCCTCTGAATATAGGTATTTTTAACTGTGCTTTTTAAATGTTTATCTTTATTTTATTTGTATTTTATTCTATTTATTAAGTTACTTTGTAAGTATCTATCTATCTCTATATTCTCTCTCCATTTATTTCAGAGCCCAACGCGGGAGATTGGATGAGGGGCTCAAGGGGAAAACTCAACTGCGCATGCTCTATGGGCCAAAGTCCCCGGATGATCCTGGTTCTTTCTGCCTCTATAGTCGCTTTGTTTTGTGCTTCAATGCGCCACTGAACAACTACCATAGGAATGAACGGAACCCCGCCTCCAACGCTGTTTCCATTCCTCTTTATACAGCCATGATGCTAACGCTGCTAGCTAGCTCGGCACGGTGGAAGCTAAACAACGGCGGGAAATAACCGCGGGAAATAACGTAAATAAATACTATAAACACTTAATATCCGTTTTTTGTTTACATTGCGTGGACCGGGGTAACTGGAGGTTAAGTAGCCTTAAAAGGAGGGGCTCGACACCGGTGGTTGTGTGGTGCTTCTCTCTCCGACATGACAGAGAACCGGTGTAAGGCTACTACAACAAATCGCAGCCACTCAGGTGTACAGAAACAACACAGCTGCATAGTTAAAGTGCCACTAAATGGCAAAATCAACAAATAACTCACCTGGAATCTGTTATGAATACGTTAGTAGCGGTTGTAAATCCATTCCTTATTTCCAGCGGGTGTCCGGCGGTGAACAATGACGTAGCTAATTGCCCCACGGGTACATCCGGGTACCTGCGATGAAACGAGGTCTCTGATTGGTCCGTTCGCCGTTCCTCTGAGAGGGAACTTGTTTCGGGAAGATCCGTCGCACGTACAACATGAAGCATCTTTGTGTACACTCCTATGACCTTTGTGTACACATTGTACAACAAAGATGCGCTTTCAATCCATTAGAATATAAAACAATTGGTTCCAGCTTATTTAGTTGACCACAATCAGTGCAAAGTGACAGCATAATTTGATTTATTTATGCTGAAATGCCCATTTTAAGGAATGTTTATGCAGTACCCAATGTAGGCCACACTATTTACACTTTTAAAAGTTGTCAACATAAAACTGAAAGCATTCCCTTCGTCCAAAAACTCAACCTTTTAACAACCGTAAACTACATGTACAGGTGAAAGAAAAAAGCACGTGTTTGAACATTTAAATAAATGTGCCCTGTCACCATGAAGAACAAAAATTGAAAGGTTTATTGTGTCCACAAATGGGTTTCATCTGCTGACAATGTGCATATTCTTCCTTAAGATCAACAAGCTGCACAAAATCATGACACACATTGTCAATTCTGCTTATAGGTCACTTCAATTTGTTATAAGTGTACCACTTCCAAGGTAACATCTCAAATGATTCAAAATCACATATTGCTTCTCAGAAGTCCCAGATGATGTAGCAGCAGTAGTTTTTATTGAACAGCTGAATGAAAATAAATAATTGCACCTTTACATTCAGGTGTACAATACACAGTGTAATGAGTACACATGCAGACACACACTCTCTGCCATTTGTACCAAGCGAGCAAAACATGGTACAGCAATGGTTGAATAAATCAAGTTTAGAAAGTCTTTGGAGGATTTTGATCAATAAGCATCAAGTCTTGTCCGACTCAGAGGAATCTGAGCTCTGAAGTCGACTGATCTGTCTCCTGAGCTGCATGATCTCTTCCTCTTGCTCTTCAACCTTTTTCTGCAAACCATGGATCACCTAAAGACGAAAAAGAAAAGGTTTTGTTGTAATTATTATTAGAAACTGTACTGCATAACATGCATTTTTAGTAGCACAATAAGTAACCAGAATGTTTATCTATTATATCAATTTATCCCAACATACAACGTCTTTACTGCAGAAGAGTTCACTCTGCAGAAGTTCGCTGGCTTTGGGCCGAACAGCTGGCTCTTTACTCGTCAGCTTCATGACAAATTTACTCAGAACCGGCCATCGCTGGCAGAACGAGTCTGGGATTTTCCCCTCTCTCAGGTCCCCGAGGGTCCGGACGCGCTCCATCTCTGTCCCAAAGGGCTGGAAAAGCTCCAGAGCCAGGACTCCAATGCTGTACATGTCAGACTGAGGGAACAACAGCAGAATACAGTTTAGATTTATGAATGTTAATAATGTCATAAGAGATGAAAATGATGATGAAAGGATACATTGATAGGTTAATATAGTAAATGGTTATTATATTATATAGGATATCCATTTGGTAGATAAATTGACTTTTTCTTAAAAGCTGTTTAATGCGCAATATAAATAAACTTGTCCTGCCTTGCTCAACAAAGTTATTTTGTAGTAAAACTGATTATTTCCTTGAAATACTCTCAAGTAAAAATAATAATTAGAGTAAGTTTGTGAAATTTAACATGATTTTTTTTTTAATTGTAAATTGTTTAGTATGAAAATGTTTACCTTTGAATCATAAAAGGAGCCCTTCAGTTGTTCTGGTGCAGCATACACAAAGGTACCAACACCTGTGGTATGTGAGGGATCTGCAAAATACATCAGAAAATGTGACTTTAAAGCAAAGAGCGCCATCTAGTGTTGATACGGTGAGGTACAGAGTTGTGAAAAAAAGAAAGTTGTGAAAAAAAGAACACTAATTAAGAAAGGTGAAGTATTACCAGTGCTGCGAGAGCTGGAGCTTTTAAGGCCGTCCATGAGGATGTCCTTACAGGCCAAACCAAAGTCCCCAATGCGAACATGGCGGTCATGACCATGGAGGAAAATGTTTCTCGGCTGTGGGGTAAAAGACATTAGAATTAGTTACCTTAGTAAATGGGTACAAAAACCAGTGGTGGAAGAACAAGTCAGATGAGTAAAAGTAAAGAAGATTCAGCATCAAAATATACCAAGTACCAAAAGTAAAATTACTACCCCTTATGCGTAATGGCCTGTTTCAGTTTGTATATATATTAATACTTGGTTATTATTATGATCATGTCTTTTGATCCCAAATGCTAACTGTAGAGCTAATTTGAACAACTGTATATACCACTGCTGGATATGTTAACATACAAATATGTGTCATGTTGATTTAATAATTAATTTAACTAATAATCTAAATTTCAAACTAGTAACAAAAGCTGTCAGATAAATGAAGAGGAATAAAAAGTACAAAGCCTTAAATGTGGTTGAGTAGAAGTGTAAAGTAGCGTAAACTGAGATTACTCAGTACAAATACCTCAAAAGTGCAGTATTTCAGTAAATGTACTTGGTTACTATTCATCACTGACAAACCTGTTTGCATGGGAGATGACTGTTTTATACAACATATAATGTGCAGAAACAAAAAAACATACATGTTATAAGAGAGACAGAAGAGCGTGTACACCTTTGCATTACTAAAAGGAACTGGAACAAACTGTAAAAAACTCAGAAAAGTCCCCATAATTGGCCCTGCAGGCCTCAAGAGGTTATCAATAGAAAGATGAAGGCTTCACACCACACTTATACCCTTCACACTCATATGAGGAAATCAGAAAAAAAGCACCAAAACCAGGACACAGGAAGTAGCATTTACAGTTCCTCGACCGAGAGAGTGTAATTAACTGACTAATCACAAATGTATGGATGAACAGAGGAACAAGAACAACCAGCCCTAGCAGAGAAGCCTGGTTTCAAGGTTTCAAGGTTTCAAGGTTTCAAGGTTTCAAGGTTTCAAGGTTTTATTTGTCATATGCACAGCAGATACAGCGTATATGTTGGCAATGAAAATCTTATGTCGCGTGCTCCTCCAACAACTCAACATACATGGTGCAAAAGATAAATAAAATAGTGAAAAAGAGAGAAGAATATTTACAATATTAACAATACAGATTTGAGGATGTGAAATATATACATATGTGGAATACATTGAAAGTATTTAAATACTTTACACTGTTGAATGAGGAGGTATGGACAGATGCATATATTATGTATAACAGATGTGTATGGCAGATATGTATAATATATAGATACAGTGGTATGCAAAAGTTTGGGCACCCCTTAGGAAAACCACTGCATCAGTTTGTCACTTGCTGAGCTTTTGAAGCAGCAACTTCATTTTAACATATGTTATACCTTATGGTAACAGAAACATCTCAGTAGTGAAATAACTTTTATTGGTCAAACAGAAACATGTTTATGTGCATTCAAACAAAAATAGGCATGTGCATAAATTTGGGCACCCCTAAGAAATAATTCCATTAATATTTAGTATTGCCTCCTTTTGCTGCAATAACGGCCTGTAGACGCCTCCTGTAGCCACAGACAAGTCCCTTAAGCCTGGCAGGTGGTATTTTGGCCCATTCTTCCACACAAAACGTCTCCAGTTCAGTCAGGTTTCTTGGCCTCCGTGCATGGACAGCCTTCTTCAAATAAATCCATACATTTTCAATGATGTTAAGGTCTGGGGACTGGGATGGCCATTCCAGAACATTGTACCTGTGCTTCTGCATGAATTCCTTGGTGGATTTTGATCGGTGCTTAGGGTCATTGTCCTGCTGAAAAATCCAACCCCGGCGTAGCTTCAACTTTGTGACTGACTCTAGAACATTCTTGTCAAGAATCTCTTGGTACTGTAAGGAATTCATGTGGCCCTCAACTTTAACAAGTTTTCCAGTACCTGTGCTAGCCACACAGCCCCATAACATGATAGATCCTCCACCAAATTTTACAGTGGGCAACAAGTTCTTTTCATTGAATGCAGTGTGTTTTTTTCGCCATGCATACCTGTTCATGTTATGACCAAATAACTCAATCTTGGTCTCATCTGACCACAGTATTTTGTTCCAAAATGCTTCTGGCTTGTCCAGATGTGCTTTTGCATACCTCATGCGACTCTTCTTGTGATTAACACTCAGGAAAGGCTTTTTGCACATCACCCTTCCAATGAGCTCTTCCTGGTGCAAAGTACGCTGGATTGTGGAACGGTGAACAACTACACCATCAGCAGCCAGATGTTGTTGTAGTTCTCTGGAGGTGGTCTGTGGCTTCTCTGTGACCATTTTCACCATCCTTCGCCTGTGCCTTTCCCCTATTTTTGTCGGCCTACCACATCTTTCCTTCACACGGACTGTTCCTGTGGCCTTCCATTTCACAACTACGTTTCTGACTGTGGAGACAGACAGTTTAAACCTGTCAGATAATTTTTTGTACCCTTCTCCTAATTTATAATGTTGGATTATCTTAGCTTTCAGGTCAGTGGAGAGTTGTTTTGAGGTCCCCATCTTGCCACTCCCTAAGAAAGAACCTAGGCCAGGCACAGCCAGCTATTACCTATGTTAAATAGCCTTTTTCATGATTGGTTCCACCTGTCTTTGTAATTGAAGGTCTAATGAGCTAATCAAAGCAATTTTGTGCAGCAACCTGTCAGCTATAAATCCGTACAGGTGTTGAAATGAATGCTATTTATAATAATATTTTTGCATTTTATTTTATTATAATAAAACTATGTAATGCTACCCTAAGAATTTTGGTCTGGAAAACACTAAAACGTCTACATCTTTGTAGGAAAACAAATGTTGTTGCTGTGATCTTCTATTATAAAGGAAAAGCAAATTGTCATGAAATCTCAGAGGGGTGCCCAAACTTTTGCATACCACTGTATGTGTACTATAAACAGATATGTATGGCAGATGTGTATAATATATATGTATGTGTGTACTATAAACAGATGTGAGTAGACATTCACACAGCTCAGGAGTTCAGTAGTCTTATAGCCTGTGGTATAAAACTGTCTCTGAGTCTGGTGGTCTTGGTCCGGATGCTGCGGTACCGTCTGCCAGACGGCAGCAGACAGAACAGATTGTTGCTGGGGTGATGGGGGTCCTTTAATATCCTACCGGCCTTCTTCCTACACCGCTGGGTGTAGAGGTCCTCCATGGATGGCAACTCCGTCCTGGTGATGTGCTGAGCAGTTTTCACCACCCTCTGTAGAGTCTTACGGTTGAGGGCGGTGCAACTGCCATACCAGGCGGTGATGCAGCCAGTCAGGATACTCTCGATGGTGCACCTGTAGAAGTTGCAGAGTATCCTGGAGTCCATGTTGAACTTCCGCAGCCTGCGGAGGAAGAAGAGCCGCTGTCGAGCCGTCTTGGATATGACCCTGGTGTGATGTGTCCATGTCAGGTCCTCACTGATGTTAACCCCGAGGAACCTGAAGCTGCTGACTCTCTCCACAGGAGTCCCGTCGATGGTGATGGGTGTGTGTGCTTCTCTCTGCCTCTTCCTGTAGTCCACAATCAGCTCCTTTGTTTTGCTGACGTTGAGATGGAGGTTGTTGTCCTGGCACCAAGATGTCAGGGCTCTGACCTCCTCTCTGTACGCCGTCTCGTCGCCGTCTGTGATCAGGCCGATGACGGTCGTGTCGTCAGCAAACTTGATGATGGTGTTGGAGCTGTGTGTGGCCACGCAGTCGTGCGTGAACAGGGAGTAGAGGAGAGGGCTGAGCACACAACCCTGAGGGGCTCCGGTGTTGAGGGTCAAGGTGGAGGATGTGATGTTCCCCATCCGCACTGCCTGGGATCTGCCCGTCAGGAAGCTCATGATCCAGTCACAGAGGGCGCTGTTGAGCCCAAGGTCCCTGAGCTTAATGATGAGCTTGGAGGGCACAATGGTGTTGAATGCTGAACTGTAGTCAATGAACAGCATTCTCACATAAGTGTTCCTCCGGTCCAGGTGGGAGAGGGCAGTGTGGAGGGTGAGGGAGATGGCATCATCCGTGGACCTGTTTGCCCTGTAGGCAAACTGCAGGGGGTCCAGTGAGTCAGGGAGGGAGGAGGTGATAAAAGTTTTGACTAACCGCTCAAAGCACTTCATGATGATGGAGGTGAGTGCAACTGGGCGGTAGTCATTGAGGCAGATGGGTTTTGTCTTTTTGGGGACAGGGACAATGATGGACTCTTTAAAGCATGTGGGGACTACAGACTGGAGCAGTGACCTATTGAAAATGTCTGTGAACACATCTGCCAGCTGAACTGCACACACCTTGAGAGCACGGCCAGGGATGCCATCAGGTCCTGGAGCCCTGTGTGCGTTGATCCTTTTCAGAGATCTACACACATCTGCACTGGTTAAAACCAGTGAGCAGGGATCCTGGGCCTTTGGTGCCTCCACAGCCGGGGGCTTCTCAAAGCGTGCATAAAATGTGTTCAGTTCATCTGGGAGAGATGCAGACACTTCCTCAGCACCACTCGTTGTCCTTTTGTAGTCTGTTATTGTTTTTAGTCCAGACCACATATTTCTGGCGTTGGAGCCCTTGTAGTTCGACTCCACCTTGTGGTCATGTTGGAGGAGAGCAGGAAATATGCAGGAAGGAGCAGCAACTATGTCAAGTTACTCAACACCTTCTACACGGCATTCTGAATGAAGATTTAAGACGAATGGACGCCATGTCAAAAAAGTATGGGAGACGCTTTCTCACGAGAGGCGACGCACCTGGAGAAGCTCTCTCGAAGGTAAATGAAGCCACTTTTCAAAGTTTCTTCTGCGATAAGTTTCACACAGACAGAGCTAACTATATATGGAGTAATTTCCAGGTGTTAAGTCTGTCCTGTTTTGTCTCGTCTTGCCTCAGGGTCTAACTACTCTTCCCCTTCACCTGGCTGCCACTTACAGGAGAGTAAAGAGCATGCAGACTCTGCTGACAGCAGGAGCCGACCCTGAAATAAGGTCTGCACACACATACCTAGCCAAGAAGTAGTGCTAGAGTATTATGGGTAGAGTATAGGTACATTTTACACTGTGAAATGTGCTCGAACAGTCTAGTAGATTCAGAAAATGATATCATTTTAGTGTACTGAGCTTTCCTGCTTTAAAACCAGAGAAAGACACTATTGGGACCATAGACTGTATATATTGATGGACAGAGGTTCGTCCGTTAAAAGTGAAGCAAGCGCTAGTCCAGAGCCCCCTGGTGGCTGGCTGCAGTACAATGCGTAGCTCCGCCCATTCCCATGTATTTTCAATGGGCAAGTAACCAACTTTCTATGTCACTTTTCTCACCTGAGACAAATTTTGCATCCACAACTTTTTATTCGAAAAAATAGCTTTCAAGGTGCTTCACATCACACCATTTTTCTTTTTCCCGAGAAATTATTTTCTTTAATGTTATTTTAATAAATATAAAAGGGGCGTGGTTACACTTTGATTGACAGTGCAGCCGCTTGCAACCTCCTTCAACATTTCATTTCATTCAGAGTAGCTGTAGGCTCGGCTGTAGTGGTGTTCTTTTGTCAGGCAACTCATATTGGTTTTATTTGCTGTTATTACTTTACATTTATATATTGACAGTCATGTCGTGTTGTGCTGTTGATTGTACTAACAGGCCATCTCAGGGGAGCTCTGTGCAGTTTTTTCGGTAAGTGAATATTAACTTAATATTAGCTAGCGAACTCATTAAAATGACGGTAGCGATAGCTTAGCCGCTAACGTTAGAAAGTTAACTTAATTTGACAGTAATCTATAGATTTTCGGACATCCTTGAAAGGATTATGGTCATATACCAACGAAAAACAGATAGATTTGTATGTTGAAGACATATTTCACAAACACAGACAAGAGGTTTGTTTTACATACGTTACACTTACCGGAGAAAATCCAAATACCCAGACCGAACTGGGCACTGTAGTTTCAGCCAGTTTAGCCCCAGAGAGTCGGACTCGGCCTGTGTGTGTGGTGGGGAACGGACGGAGAAGGGGGCGTGTTTCACTCGATAAGGGGCGTGTTTCACTCGATGAGTGGGCGGGTCTGATCGCGACCTCCTCTTCACTGCGCATGCTTCAGATTCTACTGCGCAAGCGTACTTCGAACTGGCTCCAAATTTTCAAAGATGGCGTCGCCTCGGTTGCTTCAATTCTATAGAACACAGCTGAATGGAGCCACTCTGTCCATCTATATATACAGTCTATGATTGGGACATTACGATAACAGAAACCTCAAATCTAGTCTCATATCCCGATAAAAGGATATTGATATAATATTGATATGCTGTCCAGCCCCTACACACACTACCACAAACTACACCACATACACTAAAGAGTGAGGTTTCCTCCTATAATAAATAATAACTGGTGACTCAACTGGAGTTTCCATTTTGGTGACTTGTCCACTTTCTGTTCAGCGACACCTCTCACAATGACACCCATATCACTGGTTCCTTCTATTTTTAATTAAAGAAGCAGCAGCTCTACATCTGTGCCACCTTTCCTCTCTCTTCCTCTGCAGGGACCAGCTCGGTCAGACTACTCTGCATTTAGTGATAGCCAGCTGGCCGAGCATCAGCCCAAAACCAGGCTCCAAGTACCAGACTACTGTGGCCGGAGTGAGGAGGCAGGCAGAGGCCTGTCTGCAGCTCCTCTGTGAGCACGGGGTCAACGTCAATGCAAAGGTGGAAAATGATGTCATGTTTCTATATGTAAAGAGTCTGATAATAAATAGAATGGAGGATCCTAATATATCTGTCGATAGTTTTCTTGAACTGTTTTGTCCCTCCTGGTTCCCTGTAGGTGGAGGGGAGTCAGCAGACAGCCCTCCACCTGTCTGTCCGCTACATGGCTCTATCTGCTGTTCACGTCCTGTCCTGCTGTGGAGCTGATGTGAATGCTGTGGACAGCAATGGGATGACGGCTCTACATATAGCAGCTGGAATCCTCCATAAGGACATCATGGTCAGCTTGATCAAGGAGGGAGCAGATAACATGGTGCGTACCAATAACACCCTACCAGTTACAGACCTGTTTTCAAAACCTTACCGTGTAGTGTGGCTTTCCTTTGGGAATCTTGAGTATGTACATGCTAATTACCCTACTGGTCCCACTTTTAATGCATCCAATTTCTTGATTATTTTTAGGGGGTGAAGCACACTGGGAACACTCCTCTGCACATGGCTGTCGTAGCGTTGGCTATGAAAACCATGCGAGACGACACCAGCTGCCTCACTGAGCTACTGGAGCAGGGGGCCGAGGTCAACGTCTTGAACAACGCCGGGATGACGCCTTTACATTTGGTGTGCAGCATGGCCAAAAAAGAGCTGGTGGACCTGCTGCTCAGGTATGGAGCTAACATCAACAAGCTGAACAGAGCCGGGGAGAATGGTCTGTTCCTGTTCCTGAACCACAGGCTGAATGTGAGGAACCACTCTCTACTGGTGAAACTCCTCAGCCTGACCTCACCAAACACGATCTTCAATCACAACGGCGACCTACCCTTCACCTTGACTCTACCGTGCTTCTTCAAACAGAGAGACCAGCTACTGAAACTCAACAAGCAGTCACGGAGGCTTCAGGATATCTGCAAGAAGGACATTTATCTAAAACATGTCCAAGGCACGAGAGAAGAGCTGAGAAAAGTCCTGCCTGAGAAGCTTTATGACTTTGTTTTCAACTACTGGGAGGATTCACACATTTCCTTTGAGACAGACGGTGACCAGGACTCCTCTCATGACTTGTTTCACATTGCTCCAAATTGACACGTGCAAGCAAATCTTGCATTGAGCCACAGATATACCTCACACATGTGCTAATGTAAAAAAAAAGCACCTTACCTTCAGATCTCTGTGCATGATTCCTCTGGAGTGAATGTACTCCACTCCTTCAAGTATCTTCCTCAGCAGGCTGAGTGTGTGTTCAGTGTCAACACATCCATAAGGACCTGGAAATACAAAGCAATGCAATACATTGTATTTGCTTATATTTGTGATAATCTGTAATGTATAATAACACGGTTTTCTTAAGTGTGTTTACATCTCGGGGTTTGTTCTTCTTTTGGCTTGGTGTTCCTCTCAGAGATCCAGTCCTTCAGCGAGCGCTCGCAAAGCTGCATCTGGATGTAGAGCATGAGGTGGAACTGGACCTGCAGATAGAAACACGACAGAAAACTTAACATTGCTTTGCTTTTAAAATGCAAGTCCATTCTTCTTCCTTTTGTACCTTTTTATCTGTACATTGCTGCTGTGACTCTGTAAATGTGTGACGAATAAAGGCTTCTGATTTTGACTCCTCTGACCCCTGAAAGCCTTGTTCAGCACCCACCTCTTTAGAAGGCTTTGTGGTGCGATGCTCAGCCCACTCCTGGAACTCGTTGTCGATGCAGGAGTTGTTGTTCAGCTCGATGCTGTTCCTGCTGGACCCGTCCTCTAACAGCGCTGAGCTGCTCATGGCGGGACATTTGGAGCTCTTCGGGGGTCCTCGCTGTCCCAGGAACACACAGGGGACGTAGTTATTGGGAATCCGCCGCATCATTTTGGGACAAACCACCTGGCCATTCTCTGCTGTTGGGACTAAAGCTGTGACGGGCTCCGTCTCTCTTGGTGGATCATTCCCTTCTGAATCTGTAGCTGCTTGACTCTGGCTTTGGAAAACTATTGATGAAGAGTGGCTGCTGCTGTCAGAGCTCACAACAGAGCTGTGAAGGAAAGAGGCGAGATAGATTGAGTGTTATTGGACAAAATAAAAGAGGACTATGCATCTAAATGACCTGAGAAAAATACTGTAAATAAGCTTGATTCTTTTTCAAATGTATCTTTAAAATGTTAATGATATTTCATGCTATTTCAACTTTTCATAAAAGAAGAATTCACCCCCTATATGATCATTTGTATATTAATCTCTCAATTCTTGCAAAGTAAATATCTGTCAAGAAAACAACTCGTGCAGTATAATCCAAGTCTCATTTACTACATGTTCTTTTCTAAAAACATACTATAATATTGGTTTGAGTACTGTCAATGCAATGCTGAAGCTAATATACAGTATATTGCAGAGGCAAAAACGTATCATCGATCTGAATATTTATCCAGTCAGGTTTATAAAATGACAGAAAATTGTAAATAATGTAAGTTCATATTAAAGACCTGTCGTATTTTTCAGGTGACTCCAGTGCAGGCAGCAGGGACTTAGGATCTGCAACAGAAATGTATTTTAGGTAAAGCTTCTCTTATGATAAGAACTGTTATTATTTACTCAGTGATTATTAACTCTCAGTCGAACAGAACAGCAGTAAATACTCACATGCTGCGGGCTGAACGTGCTCCATCCACGCAGTGTGATAGCCCACAACATTCACATGAAGCAGGCTGGACAACACTTTCACTTCTCTGAGGACCTAAAGCCAAAGAGAAATAAGCAAATTATTACTTTTGTATATCTGGGAGTGAAAAGGCTTGACTGATTAAACACTGAAGGCCCACCCTCATGCAGTCATCCTTTGAAACTTTTTTGATGAGGATTTTCTTCACAGCATAATACTGTCCATCCAGTTTGTTCATAACCTGCAATAGGAAATCAAAGATAACATTATTGTGAGATCAAGTCATTTTCTATGATAGATATATAATATAATAGAGTAGAAATATTGAGTAGAGTGGAATACCTTAAAAACATTTCCATATGATCCTTTTCCAAGACAAAGCATTTCTTCAAATTCACTTAGATAGCGGGATGTCTGCGCTTGAAACAGTCCCTCCTTAGGTCTGTGGGAAAGGAAAACTAAACACTTTTAGACAATACTTTAAATATAGCAAGTTTAAAATGAATAACTACTAAAAGTACAACCTACCTTACAGCAGGATTGTGCGTGTTGGACCCGAGACCTTGTTGGCCCTGCAGGAAGACGTAAAAAGAGTAACCATACCGAGGATAATGAGAAGAATTAACACAGATAATCCACTCTTTTGGTTAAAGGATCATTTCCTACCAAGTACAGATACCGACTCTACGTAACAGTCCTAGTCCGACATTATTACTGAGTGACAACATACTATAATATCCCAGTAGATTTGTCCAGTTACCTGTGGGTACAGCGAGGAGCTGGCAGCATGCAGCAGCTCGGTGAAGGCCCGGTTGTGCTGCAGTCTGACCGTGCTGAACTCATCACTGAAGGCTAAAGGTGAGAGGAGGTTCAGGGCGGCTAAACGCTGGCCAATGACTGTGAGGGGGAACAACAAAATGACATAATTAGGAATAAATTAACAAAAACCTGAAGATACTTCATACAGCCTGATGTAGTGACAGAATTGTAAACATGTATTTTAAACAAACTGTTCAAATGGTAAATGGACTGTACTTATATAGCGCTTAATCCAGTCTTTACGATCCTTCAAAGCGCTTAATGTACTACATGTCATCATTCACACCTCATTCATACATCGTTGGCCAAAATATAAGCATGTTTATTCCAGTACAACATGTCAGTACATACCTTTGAACAGCGTACGTGAGCGAGCCGGGTTTGTCTCATAGACGAAGCACAGGTGCTCCAGGAGAGAGCCCAGGAGGAGGTGGTTGGGGATCGCGGAGGCAAATTCTTGGATAGATGGGTAATGTTTTCCAGCCATCAAGACCTCACGGTTATTATCTGTGTCAGAAGCTGAGCACATAGACAAAATACTAGGCAATAAGCAAAGAGGAAGAATCATTTGCGTATGGATTTTCGGTTCCTTTTTTGTGGTACAGAACAGCCTTTTTGAATAAAATCTGATAATTCAATACCCATGATTCTTCTCTGTAGTCTTACCTTCTGCGATAAATTTTGCTATCATCTCAACAAGGTCTCTGTCTTCTAGGTCCATTATTTCAGTATAAAACTCCAATATTAAGCCCTTAAAGATGTACTTATGATTATCCAGTTCATGTCCCAGGCATGAAATGAGCTGATCTTGTTTATACATAAGGTGGGCGTGCACGGCAGTCCTGCTTATCTGGGTGGTCCAGCAGCTTCCTCCACCTACTGTACTCACACACTGACTGTAAACACATGACGAAGCTAAGAGGTTTGGTCACCTTGCCAGAATGGGAAGGAGGGGTTTTCATCTGGGAAAGTGGCCTGACACTTTCTCATTTCAGCTACTGCCCTATGTGTGGAGGGGCATGTTTTGACTTGTTCTGAAGCAGAATCTCATTATTTAACTCAAATTTGTCTGGACCTTACATCCTCACAATGTCATTAGACCTGTGCAAATGTATTTGACAACCAGGACTTTGTATAAGATAATGGGTAAAGGGGCATTCGTTGTATTGTAATATATTAAATGTTGTCTTTACCTGTTTATAAAGGTTGCATTACGATAATGTACTTTTTGATAAATACCAGACTGTTCTAGCAGTTTTATTATTTGCTTTTACATGCTTAATCATTAAATGCACACTAGTGATGATTATATTTAAAAATTGTGTCATTATTTTGTAAAAGCATCAATGGTCAAACCCTGCAAAAATATATAATGAAAAAGAGGAGAGGGGTTTATAGTCATTGAAATCACGTGGCCTTTAATACTATAAATACGCCCCTGCATGTTCTTAAAATAAAAAAGTATTTAACTACTCATAATTTGACATTTTATTGAGGTATCATTGTGTCAGGTAATGTGGGATGACCATGCCAAGCTACCAAGGATCAACATTGCACAACATATGTCAGCTACATGAAGTAACATGAGGAAAAGCTGCTTACTGTCAAACTGGACTTCATCGTCCTCCTCGCTTGCCAGATTTAACAGACTAACGTTTATGTCCACCTCATGTCTCTGCAGGATCAACAAGTTACTGCTGCTTCCAGAACAATCCTCCGACCTCAGGTGCCCTTTTGATGACGAACTGTACATTATTGTGTGTGTGTAAAAAAAGATGGTGACTTGTCAAAATAAAGTACTTATTTTAAAACGCTGGTCACAGTCAATTCAACTATGTTATGTCTGCAGTAAGCGACGTTAAAATACTTGATCAATTCCGTGTTTAGATCATCTGAATGTTACATAAAACACAGTAAATGATTTCTCTATGAATTAGCAAACCGTCTTCATGTCCATAGACGGCCATGATTCAACAGCCGGTAAGGAACCGTCTGACAATGTATGCGATTCGGGTACAACAATAATAACTGATATAAAAAAAGTGAACATCAAAATCAAAGCACATACTTATTTTTGTGTTTTATAAAATACAATATTAATAATTCAGCCTCAAACTGGGGGGAAAGACCCTGCAACAAAAAGTTATTTGTTCGTTATTTACTATATGAGGTAAATGCACACGCTCTCTAACTCCCAACAGATTCCGGTAGATTAGGTGATGAAATGCTACAAAATCTGAGGCAATGGTTTGAACATAAGTTATTTATGTTCACGGATATTGATTTTGACAAGTTTTTCCTGCTTCAACTTGTGTTTGTTATGAGAGGTAAATATTTTGCACACTTTTCTTTATATTATTGCTTTTAGAAGTCGACATGCGCTGTTTTTGCGCACGTCTGAAGCTCGCGAGACGGTCTGCGCATTGGGCGCGATACAACCTTTGTGTTTACAACATTTGAAGCGGTTGCACTAACAGTTTTAGCACTACAAGATAGTAAAAAACGAACTTGTTTTATTTGCATGATATGTAGTTGGTGTCTCTTCCTTCTCTGTTTCCGTTGAAGTCACATTTCAGAATTTGAATGAGTTCCTCCTGAAGCTTGTCAGTCATTGAAGATGTCTGATGCTTGGTAAGTTAGCTGCCAAATTGTTGTTGTTTTTTTAACTTGCTGCTGAAGATGCATGTTATTTACATCATGCACATCTCAATGTAAGACACTTGTTTCATTTTAAGCACATTCGTTTCCGTTTTCATGTAGGTTTACGTGAACCTGTACCAAACGTCATTGAAACATCTTTACATTTATTTCTAATTATGTATATGTTTACATCCAAACAAACAAATATGCGAAGAAATACATATGCATGAAAACAAAGGATATACTGCACAATTCGGTATTGCAGCAAACTCTTCAACTTGCATAAAATTAATTAAAACTGTAAAACTGTAAGTTCACCTGACCCACATGTTTTCACCAGAGAGCACTCAGGGTCTAAGCAGCTTTTAACATGTTTGAATGTATGTGTTGTGCATGCATAGGTCTCTGCAATATGCATTTAGTTATACCATATCATTGTCACGGTGGGATTGTTTCTTTCTCAGCACTGCTGAACCTGCAGGAGCCATCAAGGCCATTGACAAGCAATCAGTGCATCAGATCTGCTCAGGACAGGTGGTGCTGACTTTGGCCACTGCTGTCAAAGAGCTGGTGGAGAACAGCATCGATGCAGGGGCCACCAACGTTGGTTAGAATTGATGCACATTGCCCATTCTTTCATATGTCTTTCTTAAAAAGCTGACACAATTTTAGGAAAAAATGTGGAATGAAATGATTCCGATACCGTGTTTCTGCCACTTGTTTCAGATGTCAGGCTGAAGGAGTGTGGAGCTGAACTAGTGGAAGTGTCAGACAATGGCAAAGGAGTAGAAGAGGCAAACTTTGAGGGATTGAGTAAGTGCCAGCTTTGATTATCTCCACCCTATGACTCCAAGCCTAATATTTTTGCTCAAGTGCAACCTATTCTATCTGTTCTGCAGCATTGAAGCATCACACGTCTAAGCTGAGGGACTTCTCCGATCTCATCCATGTGGAAACATTTGGCTTCAGAGGTGAAGCCCTCAGCTCTTTATGTGCTCTGAGGTAAAACTGCAACATTCATTCGGCACATACACATATTTGACCATCTCTCCGTCATATAAACGTACCTTTGACCCCCTGTTTTAGTGGCCTGAGTGTGGTGACATGCCATGAGTCCAGCCAGGTGGGCACCAAGCTGGTGTTTGATCTCAAAGGCCACCTGGTGCAGCAATCCCCTCATCCCCGGCAGCATGGCACCACCGTCAGTCTGCAGCAGCTCTTCTACACCCTGCCTGTTCGGTACAAGGAGTTCCAGCGCAATATTAAGAAGGTCAGTCATCAGAGGCGCGGTCTTATATTTCTGCTCCTTTATATTTACTATAACAAGTTTCTAGTCTTTGGGATTAGATTGTTATACCAAACATGGACCAAAATAGAGACTAGGTGAATAAAAAAATGTAACACTGTAAAAACTGAAACCCGGAGAGAACGTAATACAACTGGAATCCTAACTTTTATATTTTTTTATATATCTTTAACTTCTTGTTTTCGAGCTATAATCAGCTAATTCAATTCCCATCATATATAATCACTAATATTTCATTGTTCTGTATTTTCAGGAGTATGCCAAGATGATACATGTCCTACAGTCCTACTGTATCATCTCTACAGGAGTGCGGATCACCTGCTCCAACCAAAATGGGCAGGGGAAGCGTAGCACGGTGCTCAGCACCACTGGCAGCCAGAGTATGAGGGACAACATAGGGGCCATATTTGGACCAAAACAGGTTGGAACACTGGCGTGAATCAAGAAAATTAAAAGATCGTTCTTGCTTTTTGTGGAGCTGTGCAGTTGAAGTTTTAATCCAAATAGTTTTGTCAAATTAACCCTATTCGTTTTGCTAAATCTTTTCATTTGTCCCGTGTGTAGCTGCAGAGTCTTCTACCTTTTCAGCAAGTGTCTCCTGCAGAAAATATCATTGAGGAATATGGACTGACAGAGGCAGATCTACCCAAACAGCTTTTTACGTGAGTGACACCATCGCATGCAATACCTGTGCATGCTTTTCAAAAAATGCAGTTGATTTATTTTTCTTTCATGCTTTGTTTTGGCAGCATGTCAGGCTTTGTGTCCCGAGCGGACCATGGAGTTGGGAGGAGTTCGACAGACAGGCAGTTCTTTTTCATCAACAACCGGCCGTGTGATCCTGTTAAGGTAATTTAGGTTTAAATCCACCTATTTAGCATTTATAAGCAGTACACCATCATTGAATAACAATGTCATTTCGGCTGAAGGTGCATCCCTAGTCTCAAACACGCCATAGCCTCACGTCTGTTTTGTTTTTCTGGCAGGTGACCAAACTTGTGAATGAAGTGTATCACATGTACAACAGACATCAATATCCCTTTGTTGCCTTGAACATAGCTGTAGCCTCAGGTAGGTAAACAAATGTCTAGTTCTTCCTGAATCCCAGTGGTTACTATCAGTTCTAATGTGTGTTTTTGTGGTTTTACTTCAGAGTGTGTGGATGTGAACGTAACCCCAGACAAACGACAGATTTTCCTTCAGGAGGAGAAACTCCTGCTGGCTATTCTCAAGACCTCTCTCATCAACATGTATGAGTCCGGAGTCAATAAGATCAGCCTGAACTACACACTGAAAAGCATGAGTAAGAACATACGTTAAGCCTGCATAACAAAACATAATATATATTGATATAATAGTTAAGTTGTGTCCCAAAGAGAGATTTTTCAGCCCTTTTATTGACTGCTTTTCTATTTCTAGATACAAAGTCTGCGTCTGAAATCTGTCAGGTTTTCCCATCTAATGAGAACACGCCAGAGCCTGCAGAAGAGAAGGAACATGTGACTCGATGCCCAAAGTCGTCTGTAAACTTTGCCGGTCTAAAAGCTGCTTTTTCAAGTAATCACACATCAAGTCATGGGAACAAGACAAGTGTGGCCAAAGCTGCCAACAGTGGCCCGACACAAAAAACCCTGCAGACTTTTTTCAAGGACACAGTCAGACCTCCTACCTGCAACTCGAAAGCATCTCCTTTGAAAGCCACTAGAGATTTAGCTGAATTCTCCCCGGTGGGAAAGTCAGTGCTAGATGGGTTCAGGTACGGAAAAATGTCATGCAGTGATGCAGACTCTGAAAAAGACAGCACTGTCACTGTGCCATCAGCAGATATTCAGGTTTCTGGACTGGAGATCAGAACTTCTGAGCCAGACACTGACTGTGTTAAACACGAAGAAGAGTCAGATGATATTGACACTGTTCCTGAGCACCTAAAGACTGAGCCTCACACTTCCAATGAGGACTGTCCTGTTAGCCCAGATGCTAAGAGAGCCAGGAAAGAGAAACCAGATTCCCAAATAGAAGACAAATCCAACACTTTTTCAGAATCGGCCTCTACGGTGGATGCTCCAATGTCTCTACCGAAGAGGGCAGTGACCCTCCAGCTTCTCTTTACAAGATCTGTCGGGGAGGGTGAAGAGGTTACAGGACCTGCAGAGACAGAGGGACAGTGACGAGCTGCGCTATCGACGCTTCAGGGCCAAGATCAACCCCGGAGAAAACAACAGTGCAGAGGAAGAGCTGAAGAAAGAGATCAGGTGGGATTTTACTTCAATAGTTTTTGCATAAATGGCCGATATTAAAGCGTGATTGCTACAACATGACGCTTTTTATTTCCTCCCTTCAGTAAAGACATGTTTAAAGAGATGGAGATCATCGGTCAGTTTAACCTGGGCTTCATTATCGCCAAACTGAACTCTGACATCTTCATGATCGACCAGCACGCCACAGATGAGAAATACAACTTTGAGATGCTGCAGCAGCACACTGTGCTCCAGGGACAGAAACTCATAGTGTGAGAATCTGAATCCATTGATGAATTCTGCCTTGTGTTGTTTTACAAATCACTCTTTGACTGATCTATTTTTGTGTTCTCTTTATGTTTGCAGCCCTCAGAAGCTTCACCTCACTGCTGTCAGTGAAAATGTGCTCATGGAAAACATTGAGATTTTCAGGAAGAATGGCTTTGAGTTTCTTATTGATGAGGACGGTATGAACATTTACCTCAAAATGAAAGAGGTTAAACATTTATCTCAGACTCACAACAATTAAGAATGCTTCAAAAAACTAAACCAGCATGTTTCTATTGTGCCTGCAGGTCAGGTGATGGAGAGGGTAAAGCTGGTATCTCTGCCCACCAGTAAAAACTGGACCTTTGGCCCTGGCGACATAGAAGAGCTGATCTTCATGTTGAGTGACAGCCCGGGGGTCATGTGTCGACCGTCCCGCGTCAGGCAGATGTTTGCCTCCCGAGCTTGTCGGAAATCTGTGAGTTAATGCACTTTTAAGTATTAACAGATATTTACACAAACCAGGTCTTGGCTTTGAATCATCCCTATTCTATTATTTCCCTCCTTGGTCATTGGTAAGTAAATTATGCACACATTGTTGAATGTTTAGGCAATTTAGAACAACATTTTTATACCTATTACTTTAAAAAGAATAACATGTCTTTGCCTTTTTTTGTTTTCCAGTAGCGAATGGTTTCTCTTGATTTCCTTGTACTATTAAAAAGACAGAAGAACAGAAAGAAACAGAAATTATTTTCAGAGGCGCTGGATTAACTTGTATATAGACACATTAGATAACATTGCTATTTTCTTGGCACATTGTGTATTGTTTTGTTTGTGTCCATATTCAGGTGATGATCGGCACTGCTCTGAGCGTCACTGAGATGAAGAAGCTCCTGGTTCATATGGGGGAGATCGAGCAACCCTGGAACTGTCCTCACGGCAGGCCCACCATGAGACACCTCGCCAACCTGGACATCATCTCACAAGACTGACAACGAAACCACACTGGCTTAAAATGACTAGAACCCAGATCATTTCTGCTAAACATCACCCTTGCCCTTATTCACACAAGTGCAAACCATAGCTGCTGTATTTCTGTATGGTTCAAATTCTTGCTTTTTATAATGTTTTTCTCATTTTTGTTCTGATTGTATTTGTTATTGGCGTTAATAAACATAATGTGTCACTATTAGTGTTATTAGTTGTGTTCATTTAAGATTTGTACCTTCCGCTCTTTTGCCCTTTTTGACTGATATCTCTTGCCGTAGTTTGTGAGCGTTCGTTACCGTTGCTATGGTGAGGATCCTGGCTTGCGCGACAGACAGGTAAATAAACAGCGCAAAATGAAACGAGGGAAAGAAAACATAAATAAAAGTACGATAAAAAACACAAAGCAGAGCGGAAACGCAGACCTACCTCGCACAGCGGAAGAGACAAACATAAGGAAAGTAGTGCGCTGTCCCGCTCGTTTACCAGTGAATTCAGCGGATGTGGACCTCAAAGATGACGATATTTATGAACTTCCCACGTTTATTAACTTAATTGTACAAAGGTAAATCACTCTTACCATTCATGACTTTATTACTGTTTTAGTTCAATTATTTCGGTTGTCCAAACCCAGCTGGGAATTCATTTGTAGCATGTTGCTTTTGACAGATATGAAGGGGAAACCTGTGATGGCCCCTTTCATGGAGAAGGGGTTGCTTGTTTTGAAGGAGGCCATATGTACAAGGTACTGTTTTAAATAACGTCACATTTCTTCTTTGTGTAGTTTATTTCCGAGAAAGCTTCCTAAAGTAGATCAAAGCAAAAGCAATGGGACGCAATATGTTACAGAGCAGTCAATGAATACTTCAGCCTATTGATAAACATGTATAAATTGTCCATTCACTTCCATACACATACAGTATATTTGCAACCACTGCAAATATACTGTATTTTCATGAGGAAAGGGTTTATAATATGTTTCTTTAGTTGTATTATCTGTCACTCTCAAATCCCTAGTTATGTATAGTATTATTATGTATGTTTATCTATGCTCCAGTGTCTATAACTTCACATAAAAACTATTATAACTAACATATTTTTCGACTGAAGGGTATGTTTTCCAATGGACATATGGATGGACTTGGTGTCTTTACACAGGCAGGCGGATTAAAATATGAGGTATGGAAAACAATATTATTTAAAGTCGGTCAGTATGCAATTGCCATTCAAACTTTAAATAAAACTGAGTCTGGGAGCATACAACAATCAGTAGCTGACAGGGGATAATCACATTTTTTCATCTAAATTTATAATCCAAAAGGGACAATTTGTACACAACATGCTGGTGGGACAGGGCACCTTCACCTGGCAGGATGGCAGCTCCTATGTGGGGGAAGTACAAAATGCTATAAGACATGGGACTGGAACCTACACATGTCCAACCAATGGAGTGTCGTACACAGGGCAGTGGGACCAGGGCAAGAGGCACGGAAAGGTATGAACCACAAACTCAAATCAGGCATAGTCTTTTGAGATTTCCCCTCTGTGATTGGTTCTCTTTTTGTTAGGGTGAAGTGTATTATAACCAGGATAAGACATCTTGGTACAAAGGAGACTGGGTGAAGAACAACAGAGAAGGATGGGGAACAAGATGGTATGTATGCAGAACAGAGTTTAATATTTACCTCAGTGATATTTAAACCCGCTATAGATCATATCTGTGATTTTACAGCTACCCCTCTGGTAACACTTATTCCGGTGAGTGGAAGAACAACCTGAGACATGGAAAAGGCACCATGAGCTGGCTTAAACTCGGACAGCAGTATGTTGGGATGTGGCAGAATGGAGTCCAGGTATGACAGCGAACCATAACCTTTCCATATTGCACACATTTCAATATTTTTTTAACTTTTAAAAGAAGTAATCCTGTTAATGTTTTTGTTCTTGTAGCATGGGAGAGGCACGCAGGTCTGGATCCTGAGGCGCACGGATGCATCCCAGTATTCCCAGAGAAATCAGTACACTGGGGATTTCGATCTGGGTCAGAGGAGCGGTCAGGGTACCTTTAACTACGCTGGGGGTGCGATCTATGAAGGAGAATGGAGGAATAATAAAAAACATGGGAAGGTAAATCAATACAATATGATATATTTCCCCCCAAATCAGTAAAATGAAAAAAAGATTGGAAAAGTAGAAAATATTGTAAATGCTTTAAGAGTGCATTCGAAATAGGAGAACATACTCGTGGTACACAGTATTTAATAGTGTTTTTAAAAGAGACTTTATGCTTCATAGGGAATATTCACCTTTGAGGATGGACATGTTTTTGAAGGAGAGTTTGTGGACAATCAGATGGTGACAAACAACCTGAACGGAAACACAGCTCCCACTCCTCGACCTGGTGAAACACCTACAGCTATACAGTAATTAACCATGTGGTAGAATCTGAAATCCACAATTGCACAATTGCTGTTTTCTATCTTGTCACAGGCTCATCTATCTTAGGACCAGACATGGCTCTAAACATCGAATGTCTCCTGGAGAAAATCCCTGAGAGAAATCGTGACACCGAGCGCAGAGAGGTCGGGAGCCAATTCAGCTTTCAACATCCCCACACCTCCTCATTATTATCCCTGATACTGTGTCTCGTGTGTACCAGGTGGAGTGTGTGGTGCTGAGGCAGGCCAGAGAGCTGAGGTCCGTCTATAGTTTCTACAGCCGACTGGGCCATGCCCCCTCCCCAGATAACAGCTTCCTGATGTCGCGCCTGCAGCTCTGGCGCCTGCTCAAAGACTGCAACGTCCACCATCACGGCGTCACTCTCACACAGATAGACCATTTCATCAGAGGTGAAATCTCACTGACATACCATATAACATCAGTAGCTTTACAACTCGAGTAGTAGTTATGCTTGATGTGTGTTCTGTGTGTCTCAGGGGATGCTACAACAGCAGAGATCCACTCTCCTTTCACTCCCATGCTTCTGCGCAGGACCCTCAGCTGTCTAGTTGTTGTGGCCTATCACATCTACCACAAGGACATGGTGTAAGGAAGGACTTCTGACAGATGGACAGATTATTTCAGGAGTTGGAATTATCTCATTCATTTAGTAAAAAAGAGCAGATTTCTGTTTCTATTGACACTTTTCTCTTTATTCTGATATAACAGTTTGTGATCAACAAAAAAGTGAAATATTATCTACTAACAACTATCATGAACTTGCTAAATGAAAGTGTCAACTGCATTGTTTAATGAGCCTATTACCAGGCTAACATTTAGCTCAAAGCACAGTTTATCTAACCAAAAAGCAGCTCTATTGATGTTAGACATGCTAGCATTTTACTACGCAACATGGAGACTCAGAATAACTTCCCCAGCAAGGAATAAAACGGGGACACAATATCATATAAATGTTTCAATTATAAATACAAATACATTTTTATCCTTTGCAAGAGATTTTGAGCTGAACACACCAGTTCTGCTCCTCTTTTCACAGGTCACAAAACCACCTTCTGTCAGCCTGCTTTTCCAAACTGATGACGGACGACATCCTTCCTAACGCCACGAATGTGAAAGGTGCTTACAAAATAATATTAAAGACTCCACTGTACAAGTAAAGGATGATAAGGGACATGAAAACAGATTTTAACACAGCATCAGATGAGTTATTATTCTATCTGGTTATTATCAGTCTTCAGATTCCCAGACACGGGTTGCTTATATCTATATTATGCAACATATCTCATTCACTTTCTGTGTGGATCCAGGCTTCCTGTTTAGGCATCCAGATGGTGCAGTGGTGGCTGCCAGTTACTTAGAGAAGTGCTGGGAAGTCTATCAGGATTTCTGCAGAGTCAGGGCAGAACCCAGAGAGGACCGGACCGCGACCTGCCGACACCTGCTGTGGATGTTCAAGGTGCAACACACTGCAGCACAAAAATTACCAAACACATTTACCTCTTATTTCCTCTCTTAACGAGAAGACTGCAGGTGAATAGAATGGATGACCATGATCTCTCGTGTTACAAGTTTTAACAAAACACATGTAGGCCGTTTATCTACATCACATGAATAGAAAAACACATTTTAACCAGCTTCATTGTTAAAGACAGTGTGTTGATTTATTTTATTTGCCCTGCCAGGACCTCCATCTGCTGGACAGTAACCTGACCACAGGCAGATTGCTGCAGATCATCACTGCAGAGAACCAGGACCCCCTCAACCTGTCCTCCTGTCTGGATCTGGAGGTCAGATCAGGATTGGGTGCACTCATTCATTGTTTCTCTGCTCATCCTCATTGTGCATTCCTTCGCCCTCTCCTTATCGCTTTTGTTGTCCCCAATTTCAGATTACATTCCTGGAGTTTTTCGAGGTACTTCTGGGCTCTGCTGAAGTGAAGTGTCAGCAGGTTTCGCCATCCGGCGCTGAAATCAAACCAAGGAGCGATCTACCTCAGGTGGCGGTTTTCAGATGTCATTTTTTCTGATATTTTTCAACATACCATGCTATGGCATTATTTTACATAGACCCACCTTGATGTGAAAAGCTAAAACATTGTTTCCAATATTCAGTATTCTTATCAGTATTGTCTCACCCCTGTTGTTAATAAAGATGACACGTGCTGCGTGGCTGGCTGAAATCTTTAATAACAAAAAATGTCATTTATTTCTCACCGTAGACGAGTGACACGGCAGAAGTATCCACTGCTCAAGACGTGGAGGGTCAACAACAGGACAGAGAGAGACCTCAGTCTGCAGGTTGGTTTTCCTCGATTTTATTCTCTATCAAATAATGTTTTATATGTTTGTACTTGGATTTTAGTTTTGATATGAATGTACAAATCGTAGAAAAGAACATCAACACCCTTCATAGGTCCTTAGAGCGAAAGCCAGGACATTACATTCATTGCATTAACTCTATATTTAATACATCATGTGTTATATTACCTCTAGGTCCTATAGATGGAGGAAAGGGTGTTCAAACCACAGGGATGAGAGCCAAAGACCATGAGGGGGAGATCTGGAATCAGACGATACATAAATTCTTCAACCACTTCTTCTTCCCGGCTTTTGAACATTACCAGTTAGTGTCCAGAAACATGAAGCAGGAAAAGCTCCAGCAGGACTCCCAGAGACACATCGCTGTGGCCCAGGCCCGACAAACTGCCAGGTAGTACAGTATTATATAGGAAATGTCTATAAGTATAGTTTATATGTATCACCAGTGATTTTGTTCCTACCAAAGGACGATATTCTCATCTTCATGGAGCCGTTTTGGATTTCTTAACCCTTACATTGTGTGTAGAAATAGTCTGAGTGGAAAATACAATAGGAAAGATAACATGTTTTGATCGACTTAGGGAACTGCAGGTGTCAGAGCCAATAAGAGACAAGAAAACAAGCTAGGCCGGTAAGAGTAGAGATAATAAGACAGGATATATAACATCTATGTGCAAGTATGATATGTAATAAATATACATCCAATGTTGGAGTCTTTTGGGGATTTTACAAGGTGCTTTAATAAATGAAAGCCATACTTCTGATGCATAAACACAACCACCAGATGGCGCCTCATCACGCTCGCCTTTCCAGTTTTACCTCTGCCTTTTTGTCTTAAGTGATTCTGCTGCGGCTTTACTCACATTTTTGCTTTGCTATAGATATGCTAATGCTCATGTTTTGCTGTGTATTGTGTTACAGGTAGAGGAAGAGGAAGCTGATGATCGCGGCCAATAGATATAAAATATCCCAAACACAGCGAGTAAAACAATCATTGAGCCACTTCCTGGTTGTAACGAGAGCTTTATTCATTAAAGACTATTAATTTCCAGGAATCTAAAAAACAAAAAAGAATCACAGATTTTTTCTCCAAAGAGTAGAAGTCAATATATGTAAAAAGATAAAAATATAAATGTAAGTAAAATACACATTAGAGGGGAGGGGTGAAGACCATGAGGTCACTCGGACAGACCGACTGACGTATCCGGTCCTTCATGTCCGGGGTGAAGAGGAGCATGTCACACTCGGCCGCCTGCGTCTGTAGAAAAGGAACAAAAAATGCAGAATAAATATTCAGCAACGATAAAGCCGAAATAAAAAGAATGACTATTTAGAAGTATAGAAATAAAAGTACAAAAGGGGAAAATTGACCTGTGGTGACTGAAGACATAACAGTAAAGGCACCGCTGGACGTGCTGTGGTGAACATAAAACAAGTATAAGTTGGGGAGGGGGGGGGGGGACATTTTCAGATTAAATGTGCAGTTAAACAAAAACCAGAAGAGAGCACAGTGTGGTAATCCCGCACATCATAAAAACACTTCCTCTAAAAGCTGCAGCAGATATTTCAGAAGAGTGTTTTATATTTTTAGAGTCCAAAATAATTTACAATAATGATTTTATCTGGCTTATAGAAAATAGAAGTAGAAGTAGAAATCCGGCCTGCCGCAGCTTTAGTGTCCGTTAGTGTTGTTAGGGAATCAAACGCAGGTGTGCACAGCGCGAGTGCATGCACGGTACCTATGGGCATCAATCATACCTGGTTCCCCGTGAGAAAGCAGGTCCTCTGATGGACCTCCGGGACTCTCCATCTCTGCATCCACTGCCATGGGGGACACTGTCTCTATGGCAACTGAAGCCTGCGGCGACAGGCTGCATCTCAACGAGGGCTGGAGGTAACGCTCAAAGTCCAACTCGGGAATTTCCTGAAATAAAAAAAGAATAACTAGCGATTGTGCGGACGGGATTTTAGCCTCTGTAGACCATTTACATGCACAAAACATATATAACACACTACAGGGAAGCAGGAGAGGGCACCTTTAATATATAAAGAAGGAAAATGTGTTTACCTCCAAAACTGAGGCGTCAGGTGTCTGGCACACAGACTCTGGAGAAGGGAGGTCCACGTCTACGGCCTCAGCCGGTTCCTCCCGCTCCTCCACTACAGAAATGGACGGAACTGAGCATACAGGTGTGGGGGGGCTCACTTCAGGAACAGCTGTGTTTTCCTGCATGGAGACTGTTGGGGGTGCAGGGCTTTCTTCAGGCCGAGTGTCGTCTGAACGCACGTCCTGGACGGGGGAGAAACAGAGGGAGACGTCTTTGTTTTGGCTCCACGATGCCAGAGGAGTGCCGCGCTGAGACCTGGGTGTTTGTGCCGGGGTTTCTCTGAGGGTAAGACGGAGGAGGGCGGGAGTTTGGAGAGTATGAGCGGGAGAGGCGGCGGAGGGGACGGGGGTCTGTGCCAGAGCGAGGGACTGCCGAGGGACTCTTCTGGGGGTGAGGTAGTTGGAGGAGGGGGAGGCCTGAGGCTGCAAGGCGATGCTCGGGCGGCTGGATCTCCTCACTGAACCTACAGACAACATGAACATGTTTTTTTTAGCCATGGTTGTGTACTTATTGTCTTTAATGTAGGGGTAGGACTAAAAAGAATTCTGATTCTGAAAACGCTGACAAAACGACCTGAAAATCAAGTCATTTTCTCTCACCTCCTGGCGGTCGGGCCGGGCTCTCCACCTGGAAGAAACCTCCGTCGAACACCACCTGGTCGGCGGGTTTGGGCTCTGCTTCAGGCTGTGGTTCCTGAGAGTTTAAGGTTGGGCTTTCCTCATCGTTCCCAGCATCCTTTGCTGCTTTCGCGGCCTCGGCTGCCTGCTGTTTGGCTTTCATGGCCGCTTTCACAGCAGCCAGGCGAGACTTTGCTCCTGCTGCTTTGGTGCCGCCGGGTTTGGCAGGTGCAGCTGAGGGTTTCTATCAAAAACACATGAAGGGTTTAATGTCTTTCTATCCAAACAGCACACACTATTTGGTGTATATGCACAGCAAAGAGTCTTTACCTTCACTGCTTTCCTCTGTTGCGGTAATGGCTTGTGCTCCTCCACCCAGCCTCGGCTCTCTGCTGCTTTGAGAGCGTCAAACTTTTTGTACACATCCTCTACCTTGAAACAGCACAAGTACAACATATAAATAAATAGCATTCTTCTGACTTTGCTGAAATTGCTTGTGGTCTTGTGATGCACCCACCTGGTAGTACACCATGTCCCAGAATCCCTGCAGGTCGGTGCAGGTGGTGATCTTCTCGCCTCGGCCCAGGTCGCAGTCGTCCACCAGACCACCGAACTGTTTGAAACGCTCCTTCATCAGCAGCCTGGCCTGGCCTACGACTGTCCGCATACTGTCCCTCACTAACCAGGGAAGAGAAGGAAAGACACTGAATTAGAATTGCTTTTTAGGGAACAATTCTCCCAGTTAAAACCCCGACATTAAGTCACATATTCAGCCGTCACACTCACTCTCTTCTGGGATGGACTCGTCTTCCACTTTCGGCTCCCAGACGACACAGAGAGCTGTCAGTGCGTGTGTCTCTTTGGATATTTCAGATCTGAATAATACAAAAAAGAAATGTTTGACTTTGAATCACCTACAAAAATAAAATCAGAGATGCATATATTTTAAGTATTCTACCTGAAGTATGGGACGTCATGCTGTGTTTCCAGGGGGTTGCCTGGAGACGGAGGGGCCGTTGTTAGGGAGGTTTGAGGAGGAGAGAGTCGAGGGGATTTGGGGGGAGAGGGTCCGCTTAGCTCAGCCAGAGGCTCGATGTTGAAGGTGGGAACCTCTGGAATAAGGAAGCTTGGGCTAGGAAGAGACAACATGGCGTTTAGAGAGGAAACATCTCAAGGTTTTAAATCACACACATTTTTCAAGACAACTCCTAAGACAAAAGAAATCTCTGGTGCCATCAGGTTTAATATTTAATGCCATGTGCTTATATGCAAACACGTTCATGATTATTGAATGTTTAACCAACAGAGAAGAGGGAAAGCAGGCTGACCTCGGTGTGAGGAAAGCGTCTGCAGAGCGAGGAGTGAGAGGCTCGAACTTGAAGTTAGACCAGCTGGTAGGAGCCTTAAAAATAAAATCCGTCGGAGCAAAAGAAGACAAGGAGGGTGGCGCGTCGACGGGATCCTCGGCAGGGATGGAGTCGGCTGGAGCTTGGTCGACCACCATGTCTTCCTCTGGCTCCTGTTTTTCAGGCACCTACAGGCACCACACAGAAAGAGAAAACTAATTAATCAAAGTCATATCATAGTGGTAAAAACCAGGATTAAACAAGGGCTGCATCTTATTTTTTTGCATTCAGGGCTGCTACTGGTGGTTGTTAAACTAATTATCAGTCAGTTTCATTAGTGGGTAGCATTCAGAAGTTGATAGTCAAATTTTCAAACCATAAAAAAGGTACCAACTTCATTTACAGCTGTGTAAAACTCACAGAAAGGCTCACCTCGGGCACAGCAGGCTCCACAGTGTTTTCAGCTTCTGTAAATTAAAGGAGAAATACATTAAGTTAAACATTTATAGAATAAAAGAAAATTAAGCAACCGTCTGAGTAGTTCGATGGCTCTTTATCAAGATGTACTGGTACCTTTAAAGTTCTTTTCTTGGTCAGAAGGGGGGGCCACATGGTTGACAAACGCTCTGCTCCTTGTGGTTCTTACATCTGAGTGATGAGAAGAGAAATGAACATGGTTTACAGACCTCCCACCTGTAGCTCTGCTTGCTTTGATGCTCACATCTGAAGTGTTTTTAAAGTTTCAATGCCAATAAAACGTTCAGAAAATGTCCACGGCTCCGTGTTTACCTGCAGGCTTGCCCTTAGGTTTGTCTTTCACTACAGGAGCGGCTGTAACAGGAGGCCTGTTGGCTGATCTGGTCGACGTAGCTCGTACGACCGGCTCCACTACAGTAGGAATGACCGAGAGACTCAGAATGAGATGCAAATAAGGGAACACAATAGGGGGAAACCAATCCCAAAGCTGATCCTAGGGTCAGGTTTTGTGCTTTTTTTTGTATTGCTCACCTGCACAAACTTTGATCTTGGTAGCAGCCGGCGCCGGTGCAAGTGCAGGCTTGACAGGAGCGACCCGGCTCCTGGTTGATCTTTCCACAGCAGGTTGAACTAAAGGAGGAGAGGAAGGTCAGATCTTAAATACGACAAGTTACTGAAAACAATAGGTTTTAGTTAAAGCGTTGGGAGATCCGATTTATTTACCTTTCTTTGTTGCAGTGTGTGTGTTTTGCATCTTTAGAGGCTGTGGGAGATTTAGTGGGAGAAAAAGCACAACAAAGTTTATATTAGCTTCAGTTTTATGTAAGTTAATATGGGAACATATGAGAAGATATCTTATTACGTTTTGGACTTGCTGCTGCTGTTTCATTGATCGAGTGACTCTGATGCTCTGGGATGCCGTCGTGTTCAATTTTGCCTGGAATACAAGAACAGATTAGACATAGATCGCTGGGATCGTAAAAACAGCTGCCACAGGAGCTACAGTGTCGTGTACAGTTCAAGCTGGTGCTTTGATAACCCCCCCTCACCTCCTTAGCTCTGGTTGAGGCAGCTGGGACAGTGGGCAGAGGGGCGATGGTAAGACTGTCCTTTGGATGAAACAGACCCGTCTTAAAAACCCCTTTACGCTCCTTTTCCCTCATTTCCTTCTCCTTCTCGAGAGTCTTGCGCTCTTTCCAACGCTGGAGCTGTTTCAGCCTCTCTTCTACAGCCATATCTGTGAGGAAATTAAAGGGTTAGAGTCCCTTATTGTGAGCAAGTTAATATGCTTAAGTAGTAGCTATGATGATAACCAAAGCCATACTTTTAGCAGACGTTGCCTTGTTCACTGTCTTCTCCTGAATAATTGACATGCTGGTCATTGTGGTGGAGGCGTCCAGGGAAGACATCTCCAGCTCTGGGAGTTTATCCAGCTGTCTGCGTGTGTTCATGGTGCGTTGTCTGTTCTCCTTCTGGGACTGAGACCTCCTGCGCGACATTTTCACCCTAAGCATCGACACACTGGTGTCCCGCTGGCGCAGGTGAGCAAATCGAGAATCCATGTTCAGGTATCTGGAGTAAAGAGGACCAGAATACAAGGTGTTATGACAGGTATTGGAAGGGCCAACATGCACAAAAAGATTAATGATCAGGGTCTTAATAAAAACGAGAGGATTTAAAAACTAAAGATGTGTTAGCATCTGTTTTTAAACTGTGTCAAATATAATTACTCAACTGGTATAAAGAGATCAGACTAACTAAGATTAGATTGCTTTCATCACAGCAACATGTAAACAAATCATTGCACATAATGTGGTAATGAAAAATTGCTAAAAATAAACAAACAGAATATAAACATCTCAAAATATAAACTAATGTCTTGACTGACTGTGCATAGGAATTGGACACAAAATGCATGGCTTTACCTGACTATTATTCTCATATCCGATCAATTTCCTCTATGACTTTTTAGTCAGCTAAAGTCATTAACAATGAGGTGAAATGATCATCAGGATTTACCTGAAACTAGCAGCCCATTCTCAAAAAACACATGATGGTTTTTAAATCGTCTTAACGTTAACGATAAACTCCTCAGTGCTCAGCTGTCTGTTCCCTAACGTGTCTGACAGGTAACGTTGAGCTGACCTTCAAAGCTAAAGTTTACTTTAATATTAACCAAAACTAAAAACGGAAAACACAAAAGGGGAGAAAACACGTTGTAACGTTGATGTATGATGAAACCCTCTCCATGGACAAAGTACACACCAGTGTAACGTGACCTATCAAAAACCAGTGGTCCAAAATCCAACGCAAAGTAAAGTGGATTTAACCATCTTATCCCATTACCATGTGATTAATGTTACACATCCCGCACCAATTACTGTAACAGTTAACGTGAAGTTCGTTAGATGATATGGTTTAGAAAGGCAACATGTAGCTTACGTTAGCACAGTTAGCTAAAGGATCTAAACAAACGTTACCGCGGTAGTTCAGCTCGTCACGAAGAGGAGGAAATGTTCCGTTAGCAACGAAATATCTCCATACCTTTAAGGAATTATATAATAACATATCCATCTTACCTTGCTCTTCTGAAAAAAACACTTAAAAAAACTTCCTTTTCTGGTCGGCCAGTAAAAAAACTTACTGCTCAACGGACAGGCAGTCCAGTCAGAATAACACAACAAACATGGCGGGTGACTTTTTGAATTTCATCAAGGTTGATTCTGATTGGCTGAACATGGGATGGCGAGTGCTGATTGGTCCTTTCTTTGTTCCTCTTCTCTGATTTGTAAGTGTAGGATTTGCTGCCACCTATTGGAGTGGGAAGTGTCCATTTAACATGTTCTCTTTATTAGTCGTTGGGTCGAGAGGCTAAATATAAAAATAGCACTGCTCAATGGCCCGTGGAAGCAGAGTTTAAATGTGCTCCTTATTTTATTGAATCGATTATTGATTATGAAAAAATCCATTGGATTAGAATGGAACTGTAATTCTGATCTCCCCCCCAAAAATATTCAATCTGGGCCTTGAAACAGCAAATATTAATGATCCCTAGCATGTTAGAAGGGCCTTAATTCAACTAGTTTGAGACCAACCCTTTAATTATATATTTAGGTTGTTCACCTTTATTTTAGATGCATTCATTATTTGGAAATGCATAACTATGACAAATTCAAGCATATGGCCACAAAAATGTGTTCAGCGCCACACAGAGTGGCAGCCTGTTACAGCAGCTCCTACTCACCACTGAGTAATTTCCTTATATTTATATTTGTTGTATCTTGGGTGTGATATCATTAAGCTGTCTTTGGGTCTTTCTGCTGTACAAATGTGGGACAAATAAAGGAATTCTGAAAAAAACGACAACAGAGTTAATGTAAAACTTTATTTTGTCATCTGAAAATGTGTCCTATAAATAAACATGATCTCTGATGATACTACTTAACGTGAATCCTTAACTAAAATAAAGCATTACTTACACAGAGTAAATTGTGCGCAGTTGTTTGCAAACCACGATAGTTTTGAAACTATCACTGATGATCAAAGAAACCTGGGTCTGAAGTCAGTTTAATTCATTTGAGAAACTTGCATGATGTGTTCATTACAAATTACGAACAAATTGTTTTGAAAAATCCGAATGAAAATTTAACAAAATCCTTCAAGTATTTACAAAGAAAGAATGAAAGAACAGTACAACTCTGGATTTACATTTAATTACAAGAGAGATTTCATTTTTTAAGGTTAATTTAAAAAACAAACATGGTGAGAACGCGTGTAATTGTGTTTATTTTACAATGCAATTATTGCATTACGCTGATGCTGTCATGGCACCCTGCAACTCTGACAGTTTTTTAGTGTGAAACGGTCTCCGTCTTATCAGCGCCATCAGTCCAAGAAGAAGATGTTGTTGAACTGCGTCGCACAAAGCCTCTTAACCTCCTCTGTGGTGGAGAGAAGACGAAAAAGGACATTAGGGATGAGATAAAGGCAGTGTGTTTATTGTATAATGACGCAGGTTTACTCATCACAGGGGGGGGGCGGGGTGGACGACGACATACCGTTCACTTCGATCAGGTTGGCGTTCTTCTGATTCAGGATCACATACAGCTCTCTCTGGTCTGACTTCTTGCCGACTACCCAGTAGTCTGTCATCGCCTTTACGATGATTTCCTCATCCTCATCAACCCTGAGAGGGGGATAAAGAGGACAAAGCACCATCACATACACGCAACTACCACATTTAAAGCTGATTTATACGTCCAAAAAGTTCATATTTGTTATGGTTTGTCAGAAACGAGATACAGGTTCTTTTTTGAGATTCTAAAACATTGCATTTCATAATAAAATGACTTGCATTTCAATATGTTATTACAGAAATTGCACTGTATGTATGATTTTAGTGTGCTGACAAAGTAATGAGGCCTGCAGCATCCTCACAACATCTGCACTCAAAGAGGAACTGATAGTGATACTGGGATAAATACTGTGACTGAAAAGACTGAAAATGGGACCCACATGACTGCAGGCTCATGACTGCGTCAAATGGGAGCGAGTTAAAAATTAGAAGGAGCGTCACACTTCTGTATATGAAGCACACAGCTGTGGTGATATCCAAGGGAAAACATGAAGTTTTACTCATTTTATTCTTTCCTTTGTTTCCAGGGTTTGTGAAATTTGCTTTCCTTGCTAAAACTAAATGAAGTATTTCTATTCTGTGGATTCCATTGGATGCTATCAGGCTGATTTGTGGCCAGTCACTCTACAAATATACCAGTGGAGGCACATAGGGTTAATATAAATACAGCTACAGTTTGACGGTTCTCTGCTGCACCTGGCAAAGTCACAGTTGATGTCTCCCAGGATCTTCATGAGGTCGGGGTGGACAGAGGTGAGGCAGACGCTGGCCGTCTTCCTCATGTGGATGGTGCTCTTCTCCGCCAGGTTCATGTGGTTGAAGTAGATGAACTTAAACTGGGGCTCTTTCTCCGGCCTGAACACAAAACAAAAGAACATACACGTTTAAAAATGATTAAAAGCGAAGCAAAAATAAGCGCGGCAGCTTTCGTCCAATTCATGTTTACATAATCCTTTATATTTTTCTCAACCTGTGGTCTCTCTGGAGCCAAACATCCTGTAAACACACTTTATTAAAACATGATACAGTAAGCCAAATCACTTTAGATGATAACATCCAACAAAAGGCAGGCTGTGCATTTTAATTAAGCCTCCTCCATCGTCCACCCACGTGAAGGTGAGTCGAGGACACAGATATCCCCGTCCTCTCTAGAAGAGTCTATTTATGAAACAGACTACACAACTGATATATATCCTAATAATTTACTGTTCCTGCACACAAAATCAGGACACAGACCTGAAGGCCAGCTGAGGAATTTGGGACGGCTTTATTTATTCAGTGGATTCTTCACTAGGGTGATTAAAAAAGGAGCCCATCAAGTAGCCCCGGGTCAGGGACTCCAGTCTTGGATTACAGGCGGGGACGTATCTGAATCTACCTGACGGGGTTAAAGGATGCAGTCTTTAATGCTGCGCTGCTTGAGTTACCCCTAAGTAGTGCCCGACCATATCAAATGGTATTACAGTCTCCGCTGTCGTTGCCAGCGACGGAGTTAATAAAGCGTGACTGTAAAGTGCAGACTAACAACATGGCTGCTGTGACAATCGCAGCAGTACACTTTCGACTCAGGCAATAGAAGACGAACATGATAATGACTCCTGCTACTGCCTGTTCATGATGTAGCGCCAACATGACTTGATTGTTTAAATGGATTGAACAACTGATTACTCTAAAAAGTTGTAAAAAAACCCCCAAAAAACCCTCAATTCCTTTTAATAAAGACACAACAAATTAAGTAATTTAGCTAAAATTAAGTAAATTTAGCTGAAATTCTTAAATTTCATAGGCTTGTAAATATTTTGCAATTTTTCAAAAAAAAAAAGAGTAAAAAAGTGGATTATTTTCAGTCAATTTACAGAATCGTTTGTTGGACAACCGAAACATTTAGCTTTTTCCATTTTCTCGTGAACTTAAAGAGGAATTTTCCTTTTATTTTACAGTAAATTGAATTAGTGAAGGGAGGGAAATGATTGCTAATGACATCGTTAGTGTCAGCGATGATTACAGTCAGCTTGTTGACTTTCCTCAAAAATATGGGGAGGAATTTGGACAATTTGAGATTTTAACAATATGCCTTATACTGCAGGGTCTTCACAATGCTCCGTTCATTTGTAACATTCAATATTTTCTGTTGGCAAAAGTGACTATTAAAACAGAATCATACCTTCAACACATGAAAAACTTTGGACAATTTGACCAGTTAGTCGTCACGTAGAATAAACAATCTTCAGGCAGTGTGCTGAGTTGTTGAATAAAAGAGTGGTGGATGGTTAACTGACCCTGATATCCTGCGGTTCACTGTGAACTGTTCACATATATCAGACGCCAGCAGAGTAAGCTGAGGGCCCACCAAGGCGTCCAGCTGCTCGCAGAAATCCCTCGTCAGCTCCACAGAGGCTGGAAAGAGACAGGGGAGAGAAAAAGGTGAGGCATAATGGGAAGTGAGCTGAAGAAAAAGTCATATTTTAGCATTAAAACAGCTTAAAAAGCGGGAAAGTTTTCTTTATAATAGGTGCACACTCACCACTGATCATAAAACAAGCTGCCGCGCTCATCGCCTGGAAGAGAGCAGCTCATGTTTAATGCAGAGTCAAGGTCACACAGGTCAGAAATAACATTAGTGTGATGATGAGCATCGTGGGACACACCTCATCATTTTAAAACTCAGCTGTGTAATCCCAAAAAATCCTCATCATTTGACAGAGCAGCGGAATTAAAGTCACAGATTATGAAAATCATTCTGAAAAACTGCCCCCACTGTACGAATGATTAAGCCTGTCATATTTTGCTCTACCTCACCTTATAAACGATCAGGTGCAGCTCCTCATAGCCGTCCTCTGCGCTCACAAATATTTTAGGGAATCTGAATTTGGCCTCTGGATCTTTAAGATTTGTAGGTCCCGTCAGAAACCTGCAGAGAAAAGAGAGGGAGAATGTGTGAGAGGCTAAAAACTAAACGGCCAAATATTAAAGTTATTGTTGTTGGAGGACAAGCCATCAGGTGATTTAAATAAAGGTAATCCTTTCAGTAATAGATTTTACTCACTAAGTTTCATATGAATCCATCATTTTATAAAGATATCCTGTGGAAGTAGTGGATGTTTTGGCTTAACACAAGAAGAAATGCATGGAGTGGTTCCTAGGCCACACATGGGTAGTACTTAGAGACCCTACATCCACCATACCAACACCTAATGGATGGATTTGAATGGATTTAAAACCATTTATGACTTGTATACAAGTGTTGCTCACGTTGGATGATTCTGCCTGGATAGGTAAGAGGGGTTGCCAGAATGTGTACGAATAATCACCCTGAATCTTCATATTATACAGCAAAAGGGCCAGAAGTTGTTTCAATATCTGGGACCAAGGTGTAATCTGGACTGAAAATGGACCAGAACCCGTTGCCCCCGCACTCCTTCATGACTGATCCTAAAGATAAGCGACAAACTGAACAAGGGTTTTGTTGTTGTACCCTGGATTCCAAGGATGCCATTTACATTAAGTGGAACCGTTTGTCTTGCATGTGCCTCTCCTGCCTGGATCTATTCATCTTCAATATTTTACTTTTCACTAGTTGTGTTTCTTTTTCTGGCCTTCAAACATGAAAGTATTGTACTTAGAGCTTTAAAGCTGTTTCCAGTCCCATGATATGTCACCAGGAGTCAGCGTTGGACCACGCAGCAGCCCCACACTCATGCAGATGCAGAAGTTGTCAGACAGCAAACATCTGAGCAAACTTTCTGCTCGCTTGCTTAACAAGAAAAAGTGTTAGCCAAGGGAGTGACCTCCTTAAATATCGTGGTTGACTGCGAGCAGTGGGTCGAAACCACGCGTTGCTGGCACACAATAGTCTGCTTTTTGATGCCATAGTAACATTATTCCGCTGACTCAACAGACATTAAAATCCAACTGTTGTTTTTATCCTTTTCAGAGGAAGTGTGTACACAGGGACCAGGGACTCACCTCCCATAGTGCAACAGGTTCCCTGCCACCTCCGGCCTCAGAGGAGAGTCCCTGCCAGCCAGCTGAAGAGAGGAAAAGACGACAGACAGAAAGCATGATTAGTCGTGGTGAAAATGAGTGGCATAGCTTTAAAGGGAAAATCCTCAGCTCATGTTCAGGCCGGTAGCCGTGTACGCTGCGTCTGGATCATTAATATTAAGAACTGTGTAGATCACATTACATTTTGATGCCATCCATCATCAGGGAGAAGCACAGTTTTTGGAGTGCACACTATCGTCTCCCCTACTTTCTTTAGATTCCATTGGCTCTGTCCCAGATCATTTGCTACTAACCCCTCTCCGTCTCTATGGTTAAGACTATATAGTGAACTCACATACAGCTCAGGTCATTTTCTCAGGACCATTGAAGTCGTACAGTGAAAACATGCCAGAGAAACATCGGCTGGTGGATCAGCGCTTACAATCTTGCCTTCCTGTGATAAATACATGATACTGAGTGCACTTTTAGCAGGTTGTGTTGTGATACACTGCTCCAAAGTTCATGGATTTGTCTGAAAACAAAGTACCCTCTCATGGAACATGTGTGTTTTTATCTAACAGCTTCTCTTGTATGTCTGCCTCCAGCACAATGCAAAAATGCTCTTCTTTTTGAAATGCATCGTGGGATACTTTGAACCCTCTATACAGGCTATAAGAATTGTAACTCTGCTGTACATTCGGACATCACTAAGAAATAGCAAACCTGCTGTATATTGCACCATATAGTGGGTAGTGAGTGATTTTGGGCACAGTCTAAATGTGTCCTTTGTGCCTCCCCCTTCTCACCTCTGGTTCAGAGTGTCTGGGGAACAGTGAGGTGGTCAGGTACTTGTAGAGGATCCTCATATCATCTTGTTCCAGTCCGCTCCTGCAGACCCAACAAGGACAAAATGACATCATCACAACACACCTTTTAAAAAAGTATGTATGCATCAACATGGGCTAAATCATGCAACAGGCTTTAATGAACACTACAGATCAATAAAGCTTCATTTAGACAAAAATTAAATAGCTTTTCTGGATTCTCTGACACAAAGAAAGATCGCTCTGTTCTAAAGTCATTTCATTACAAATCCTGTAATCCCCCTGCGCTCACACACTGAGACAGGTGGCTGTCAGTGAAATTTAAAAGGCTTGTGACACATCAGGGAGCACAAAGAGGATTACAGGCTGTGTTTAAAGCCACCTCTGTTTACCCAGCATGCCACAATGTGCTTGTGGATGTTGCTTGTAGATACGTGAAAGGTTGTGGCCTGATTTAAACCACAGGTGGATTTAAAGCACAAGAACAAAGTCTGTACCAGATAAGCTGGTCGTTGTACAGGAAGGCCGTGTATTTGATCAGACTGAGGCTCTCCTCCACTCGGTTGACGAAGGACTGGATCTTCAGGTACGTCATCTTGTCCAGCGGGAAGAAGCTGATGCCTCCGAAAACGTCCAGCAAGTCGCAGGACTGCAAGTGGAGCGTCTGCAGATACTGGAAAACACAAAATATTGGGGCACAGCCAAGAGACACAGGAGAAAGGGGTTAGTTTACCCGCCTAATAAGTGCTTGCTTACAGTGTAATAAAGGCGGAGATATAAGAAGCTCTCGGACTGACGCGCTTTGCATCATCATGACATTCAACCTCTGATACGCACACCGCGGCCTCTCTCTTTCTCTGTCTTTGGGTTACATGGAGGGGAGGGAAGCCTGTGTTAACTTAAGAAGGGTATCCCCTAATTATAAATAAATGTTTTATACTCTTGCATAAGTGTAATGCAACACTGCACCGAGATGAAAGGAGACTGAGGCGGCCAGAAATAACCCAGGAAACGAGGCATGACTGCAAACATCTTCTCAGCACGTTTACCCAGGAGAGCATTTACAAAGAAACAATATCAATATCTCCAGCGGGGACCAGGCCTTCAGAAAACATTTACTCTCAGGCTTGACTGACTTTTTATAAATAACTATCTGTGCCATTTCAATAAAAAAGCTGTCAATGAACAGTCAACATACTGATGCAAAGTAGAGGAAATTAATTATGTGTTACCCTGTAGAAGAACTTTTCAAGCTTCTGGATGAGCAGCTCCACTCCCCCGGCCTCCATTGCTCTGCCAAACGTACCATTGAAGAGCTGCAAGACAATAATCACTGTTAAGATGATTTTTCAATAATCCCTGAAATTGATGTCATAAAGAGGTGTAATTATGAGGCTTCCACTAAGTTGGAATATGCAAAAAGAGCAAGAGATTTAAAGGGGTCATATTCTGCTCAATTTCAGGTTCATATTTGTATTTAGTGTCTTTACTGGGACATGTCTCCATGCTTTAATGTTCAAAAAGCTCTTTATTTTTCTCATCCTGCCTGTGCTGCAGCACCTCTTTTCACCCTCTGTCTGAAACCAGAGCCCAGTCTGCTCTGATTGGTTAGCTGGCCGGCTGTCCCGCCGCTTAGGCTATCACATAAAGGTGTTTGAGCGCTAGCCAATAGAAGCACCTCCAAAAAAGCATAATATGGCCCCTTTAAAACGCGATGGAACTCACCTTATACATACTGTAGCATTCTTTGACTACCGCTCCATATATAGTGTCCTGCAAAGTCAAGAGGGTATGATTAGAAACAAATTTCATCCGACCATATTCAATGAATTAAATACAGATGTTGATGAGTATCTCTCACAAGTATTTCCTCTTCCTGATATTCTACCGTTGGAGGTTTGCCATCTTTGTTTGGTTTCTCGATCATTGGGTTTCGAACCACCTGAGGAATTACCAGTGGATAAAATGGATTAGATACAAAATTCCAACAAAGTCGAGACAAACAACGTGAATACTGTGCAAGTAATGTAGTATTTGAGATTTCAAGATACCATGACCATCCAGAAATTGTCCTCTGGCTCAAAGAAAAACTGCCGGTTCTTCTGTGTGTGCAGGGATTTGGCTGGTTTTGTTGGACAGAACGTCCTGAAAGATAGAAGAAATTACCGTGAAGAGAAAGAACATGATCAACGCTCCTATTTTGTGTTTTAACAGACAGTGTATCACTGTGTATCTGACCACCTATTGCAACATTTCCCTATTTTGTGGTACTTCAGGTTCACAGAATGACTCGTTTATTTTACTTTTCTTTAACAGAGCTTGCCAAACTAAGCTATGCAATAATCTTAGACACTTTTTAATTCCATGGCAAGTCTTAATATGATGCCAAAGGGCTAAATAAACACACCAAAAATCTACCCAGTCAGTATAATTTCATGGGAAATGCTGCAGTGGCTTTAATACTCTGCTTCCGTTTCAAGTAGAGGACTGAACTCTTTACCTTGTGAACTGTACGATGGCTTCACAAAGACCCACATTACGGATCTTTTCGTTTTTCTCCACTTCACATGGGTGGTAAAACAAGATCTTCTTCTCTTCCTTTAAATGACAAATAGCCAACCTTGAATTAGCAGTAGAACTACCCGAGTAAACCGATACAGATGTAAAACATGTGCTTAGCATTTCTATATCTGCCAATCCACCTCACCTCTCCTTCCCGAGGTCCAAATGTGGGGTTGTAAACAAAGAAATTGAGCAGAGATGGCGTGAACTGTTTCTCTTGCATTCCGGAGGCCATCCTGGGACTGTAACGACACAAAGAGTGAGCTGACAGAAAGTGATACACAGATAAAGTCCACTATGTCAGCGTTGCATCATCACAATCACGTAGGCTATACTTTACCTAATCATCAACATTAGTGGAACTTGTCTCTGGATTTCCTTTGCTCCAAAGACTGTTTGGTTAGCATGCCGTGTGCCTGCAGAATGAAGAAAAATGACATCACATACCGTAACAAAACAGAGCTAGAAGATAATGACAAACCACTACTGGATAATAGGATTACAATTATTACCCTCAAATAAATTATTCAACTCATTCTTTTAGCTGCTATCAGATCTGCATTTGGTACGGGCTGATGTCTTGAACAAGAGTATTATAATTGGTGTTTCCAGACCCATGCTTCAGCGTGGAAGCGGGTTAGTAACTTGGGACTAAACATAATCCTATTTACCAGAATATTTAGTGCATAAGGGCAAAACTAAGGCAGTCTAAAATACTATAAAGTGTTTCTAATAAAGTCTAAATGTTATTAAGACGATACACCATTGTCAGTATAAGGCAAAACAATAAAGCTGCCTCACAATATGGCCTAAAAGGAAGACAACGTTGAATGTAAAACCAAATAGTGGCATAAGCATCAGGAAAGAAGGAGGTGTTATTGCAGGGCTGCTGTAATAGACTGAATTAGCTGTAGCTAAAGTTAACTGTAAATGTATTGCAGTTTTTTAGCAGTAAAATGCATCCAGGCTGCGTTAGAAATGCATTGCTACATAGGCAATATTTAAACGTTTTGCTGATCCAATCCAAATAAACCCAGTGTCAGACAACCTAACCACAACAACGAGGCTTTGTGAAGTTATTAAGGTTTTTAAATATCCACATGCAAGTAAGCTAGCAGCCATTAGACACATTAAGAGGAGGAAAGGGTTCAGTATGGTTGTCTTATGGTACAGTATCTTAATAACCACTATTCCATACGTTGTGCAACTGTATCAGATAAATGTGCTAGCTGCTTTATATTTTGCTATGGTCATTTTACTGTGAATGTAGCACCGTGACTGCTCTGGTTAAGCCTGTAACGTGTGTGCGAGCTAAGCTAAACCCTGAGGAGGAGAAACCCCTCTTTACACAGTGACTGCTTTCGTAAATTATGGCTTGAATACATTAAGTTATTTAATGTTAAATGTTTGCTTTCCTCGTATCTTGTCTGGATATTTGCCCTTGCTGAGCTGCTGTGATGCAGGTAAAATGTCAGACTTGATCTGACAATCAAACATGATTGCTGTATGTTGTATAAATACACATAAACACTCGGTAAGCGTAGTTTATGTATGTTAACAAAAACAACCAATTAACATGAACCGTTGAAAAGCAAGTTAACGGCCGTTGTTATGGCAATTCGACCGTTGAGCAGCTAGTTAGCCGGTTAGCTTCAATGCTAACATTGAGTTGTGTTTCGATGGGGGAAAACTCAGACACAGAAACACGCGGTAACACTCACCTAAAGGAGCCGAAACCCAACACCGTCAATTGCCTAAATTTAGAGCTTGCTTAAATAATAATACATAATGAGGAAGTGATATCAATGAGAAGGATGCCGCATTCTACTTTACATTCTTAACTTCCTGCTTTTGACAGCGCGGTGTCACTGGTTGTACTGTCCGGGTAGCATCGATGTAAAGATAAATAAAGGTTCCTATTGCATGTCAAGCAACATGTGTTTTTATTTCTAGTCTGTAGAGGGGAAGTCAAATGAGTTATGGGTTATACTATTTCGCCCAAATAATTTAGTATTGTATCAAAAAATGCCACAACATTTGTTCTGATTTGTCTAAAGTATTGGGGATGTATCCAACTGTATGACTTTGACATTTTGAGATCACATCAAAAATCAGACTTAATAATCAATAGTCAAAAAATAGGAAACACTTTAGCATTGTGTCAAATGTCTTGAATGATACATACATTTTCATATGAGCATAGGACCTGTTTCTTACCCTTAAATGAAATGAAATATACAGAAAAAAACAGTAGTCAAGGATGTGGTTTCATACAGTAATGTTTGGTTTAAACTGAAGCCTACCTAGCATTGGGTGTTGGTCATTCTCTTGTTTGCAAAGAGGTTGAAGTACTCACGTTACACTGTCGATTACAATGATGCTATTAACCCCTACTTAATCGTAACCAAGCTAAACATTTGTTTTGTATCGATATAACTTTGTCCTGGGCCTTTCTTGTTTGATCTTGCATTTGATTACATCTTACTGCAACTCTTCTAGTATGCTGTGTGCTGTTTGGTTGGATTTGTTAACAAAATCAATAATACTATACTTTTGAAAGGTCATGGTCATTTATTTTTAATTTCCTTGTTTAAATTATGCCACAACATACCCAGTTCGAGCATCTTGCACTGAAACATTTTATAAGTTATGTTTTATGTAGAAATGCAACACTTAAATAGCCCTAGGATGCTTTGTCCTTGCTCTCACTTTTAAGGATTATGCTCATGAGGAATCAGCTATTATTTATGGAGATTCATGCGTTATTGTTGCACATTAATGGAGTATTATAGGAGGGATGTTTCTATAATGTTAACTTGTATTACTAAGAAGAAGTAAGCACAAAGAGGTGATCTGTGTTTCCACACGTTTATTCATGTCATTCATTGATAGATGTGGGGTGTGCACAGTGTTTTCCAAGTGGAAAAACACACAATGAAAGTCTGTTGTCTTTAAATGGACAGCATGTCTGAAAAAAACAATTAGCCCACACATAATTAAGTAGAAAACAAAATAAATGACTGGGAGTGGAAGCTGGGATCAGAAGACTCCAGAGGTGGGGAGAGGCCTGCAGACCTGAAGACTTGAGCTCTTCTCATCTGTGAAACTCAGGACTGCACCATGATCTGGAATTCTAGAGGAAGAAAAGCATGTTAAAAGGGACATCAATGTTAAACACATTCAAAAATAATCATAGAATGCAATGGTCCAGATTTTTTGGATTGTCCAAATCGTTTATCCTGTTATGTAAGACAGCAGATTTTGCTGGTAACTGTATGATTGAAAAAACTAGAAGCATGGTATCATTGCAGATGTTTTCTGAAACTCATCCCCCTGATAAACACTGCTAAAGAAAGATCCACAGCATTCTGAATTACATTTTAAGTACTCACAAACGTTAAAGGAACATATACAATGAGCTCCAAAGACGGATTCTTTTTAAACAAAAACCGTTCAGAACAAACTGTGTCTTTAAACTAAATCTAATGGATCTGACTGAGGATTCAATCAGACCACAAACATTGGAGTAAAACACCCGGCTTTACGGATGTACATACTTAAACTGAACTATGCCTGTTATTCTTGGTCAGTCCTACTGTTAGTTTAGCCAACAGTGCTCAGTGTTTACATTCAATACAAACTTTTTTTTGCTTCAGGAGCAAATCCATCCCTCTCTCACCTGCATGAGTCAAGATGTCCAAAGTCTCAGTGTACTTTACTTACCAAAAGACTAGCTATATTAAACATATACATGGTTGCCTTTCCCCAGAAGTCACAGAGTTATCCTACATTTAAACCTGAGTGCTGCAGTACAGTGATGCCTAAAATGGTGTCTTTATTTTTAGTTTAGTCAATGTGAATAAAGAAAAATGTTCAAACATAAAACATACAATATCCAAGTTAATCTGCATTTTAAAAGCTGTCTCTGTTTGTTCCATTCACTGAGACTTAGTCCAATAATGAGATACTTCCTGCATGCATCATGAGTTTGTACAAATGCAATCTGAGAAATCAGACACCGACCCTCTGCTCCAATTCTGCCGTCACTGTCATCATCAGCTGCCGAGATGAAGCTCTTGGTTTCTGCCTCGGTCAGTGTCCGCGCCCCGGGGACAAACCGCTGCAGGAAGAACCTACACACACACACACACACACACACACACACACACACACACACACACACACACACACACACACACACACACACACACACACACACACACACACACACACACACACACACACATTTTCAGTGAGTTGAAAGTAGACAATTGCACGTTTTTGGAGTGCCTCCTGTGTTCAGTTCAAAGATAAATAGTTGGATACAAAAAGTGAAATGACTTTTTTCTAATTTTAAGAAGCAATTTGTTGTATTTCGTCAGCATAGTGACAGTAGCAGAACGGCAGAAATCTGATAAATTATCCTGACTCATACCCCATTTTTTCCTCACATCATGCCACCTTATCCCTGAATTGCACGGCTTGTCTCGACCTTTACGGTTGAATTACATAACACTAAGGCAATACAAATGCTTTGCTCATTGTGGTCAGCTTAATGGTGCCATTCCAATCCTACCACTGTGTGATGTCATGTACTAAATCCTTCTTTCTGTCAGACACACACATTTACTGAGGAAGTAACATGAGATATTTTTTCAGTGCATTTACTGTATCTGAAGTGAACGAAAGTACCAATCCATTGAATAATCAGAAGGTCGTCAATGGTTAAAGTGTATTACATCATCATAGATCCTATAACTCTATGTTTCACACACTTGAGCTCGGACTCCTCGATGAAGCCGCTGTTGTCCTCGTCGAGGATCTGGAAGACATCTTTGACTTCCTGGGGCGTTTTTGAGGACAGGCCGCACAGCTTGAAGAACTTTTTGTAGCAGAACGTGTCCGGAGCTGCAAAACACAAAGTCACCATAGACTTAAAAAAAGAAAATGCTGACCCACAACGTTCTGCAGGATGGGAAATGATGTGGAGATTAAACACATGGCTGCTGTCCAGGTGGGGGATTTTTTCTACCTGTGTTTTTATCTTTTAAATCCAGGAGACAGGAGATTTAAAACCCCTGAAAAATGCAGTATAAGCTTTGTATGGCTTTAGAGGAGAACATAATGTCCAATACTGGGAACAGTGCAGCCAAGAAGATAATGTCGAAGAGTGTTTCAAAGATCCAAGAGTGACTGAGATTAGAAGTAGGTTAACTTAACATTTGTGGTTGGGAAATGTTGTGCATTTCATTATAATTGAGTTTGATTTTAGTAAGTTAAAGATAAGAGAATTATATAATTTTGAAGTTGTGGATTCAGCAGTCATGAATTCAGCATAATTTGCTTGCACAGGGCACATCTATGAATAATAAGTGGTTTAAAGAATGGGTAGGGCAGGGACTGTGTGTGTGTGTGTGTGTGTGTGTGTGTGTGTGTGTGTGTGTGTGTGTGTGTGTGTGTGTGTGTGTGTGTGTGTGTGTGTGTGTGTGTGTGTGTGTGTGTGTGTGTGTGTGTGTGTGTGTGTGTGAGAGAGAGAGAGAGAGCGAGAGAGAGAGTGGAGATGCTACCTTGACAGTCCTTGACAGCGTTTTCAATGGCCTCAGCTGAAAGAATGGAGGTGAGCGACATGTTGGTCCTGTAGGGTCAAAGAAAAGCTCTGTAAATTATTCACACACACACACACACACACACACACACACACACACACACACACACACACACACACACACACACACACACACACACACACACACACACACACACACACACACACACACAGTCATGGTGATTTCCCCAAAAATGCTGAGGTCTCCAGGAAAGAACGGAATAAAGTCAAACTAACCATTCCTACATCTTGACTGCTTGCTACCAGTTTTTTTCCTTTTTATACATTCATAATATTATGTTATGTGCTGTGTATAATTCATTAGGCGTTCTGGTTGGATTTCCCCTGGCGCCTCATAATTACTGATGTTATTTGCTGCGCTTGATTGGATTTGCAAGGCTGTGCCGGATAATTGGCACTCAGGGACTGTATTGAAATGATTTGGGTGGGAAGGTGGGGCTGAGCTTATACTTAATCATATGGATAAAAATGCAAAACCTTTGACATACTGTAGTTATATCATTTAGTCCCTTCTCATAAAATATGTTTGCCCTAAAAATAATTTACAAATGAATAAATATAGAATCCGAAAGTGTTGAAGCATCCTCTCCTGCTCTCGTAACAATTATAGACGGCTCTTTCTTGAACAAGAAGTAAAAATACAATACATTTGCCAATCACAAAAACTCCTTTTGGTACAATCCCTTTAATTCTCAAGAGTTCAAACATAGGTGGCTAAACAGATGAAAACCTAACAATAAATCTTTGAAATAATGAGTTATTATCTCAAAGAATGACATTCTTTTAGATACCATGCTGTTACTTGGAGAATGATTCCCATTATAAGGAATAAAATGCTATTTTACATCACATTTGTTCAAGTATGATCTACATTTTTCTGTTATCACCTGTATCATCGTGTCGAAAAACCATATTATTGACCCTAAAACATTATTTAAGAAGTCATTAATCGATCAAATTGTCCTTTAGGTTGGTAGCTAGGAGAATTTGGTTGCAAAAAAATCAGTGATTTAGCTTAAAAAGATTTTTTAGACAATCTGGGCATGCGAAAAATGTACAAAAATGACAAATAAAGGAACAAAAGTCAATGGTTCCTCTGCAGGTAGCACACCTGGACTCACCGCTGTTTGCAGAGCCTTCCTGTGCATCCAGGTCTAGAGCAGCAGCTGCAGCAGATGGAGAGATAAGGCTTTGTGGTGCCGCTGACAGCTGCCTCTCTCTTATATACTCCGGGGTGGATGCACTGAAGGATGCTTGAGTTTCCAACCTGTGTGCAGATCAAATGTTCCCACAGCCGGCCGCCTCCTTCTCGAGTTCCTCACCTGCCCAATTAACCTTCACTGCCTCTATATCTGCAGCACATTGCTCTCTGTGTCCCTCTCTGCTGTCATAAAACTCTACTTTCTGTCCAATCAACTTTTCCCTCCTCTCTCTGCAGGTCACAGGTGCATGTGTGCAAGCTTAACCACATCTAAAATTTAATCAGACCTCCTTTCTCTCTTTGGTTTTAAACTGAATAATCTCCTAAATTCAGATGCCCTGAGCAGCAGGTCATAAATCTTCTTATGGCTCACCAGAGAGATGTTATCCTCATCTTACATTTTGTATCACCCTGATACCACCAGCTTTGTCAGGGAAAGACAAATGACTCCAAACATCACTGTTTTTGGGAAAGTATGGCTGCATTTTACCTGAGAAACCTGTTAAAACCTGTTAAAACACAAACAATGGATCCTATTCCAGAGGAAGCTGAAAAACAGGAAATGATTTATTGAATGTGTTCCTTATCAGAGCAGAACGGTGTCATGTTATTTCATCAAAAACCTGCTTTGGTAAAGGTTAATAAACCAAAAAACAGAGAGCTATTCAATTATTTACAAAGCACTTTTAATTTACAGGTTTAAGGCACTGTCCGAAAAAAAATAAACAGAACATAAAGTTTAAATAACATGATTTACACTAAAGAAATGACTGTTTAAAATAAAGAAATGAGAGGTAACTATTTAAAGAAATAAACAACCAAAAAGAATATATTTATATTATTATTATTATTGTTAGAAACTGCACTTAAGTATCCCAAAAACTAAAAATACATTATTGAATAAATAACAATAATTCGAAAAGGCAAAAAAGTATTTGCCTTAAAACAAAAATGTTCAAGTACAAGCTCAAATCCTTCTTAATTCATTTCTGAGTAACAGTGGTTAGACATCTGGTTTATTGAGTGTATTATGATGTATTTCATGTACACACACATGCACACACACCTGACCTGACCTACTGTAGGCTACCTTAGAGGTTGTGTGTTTCTAAGGTTTGCATCTGGTCTCCATGAGGACTGTCCACTTTGAGTTTGCTGTGTACAAGAGGAAGCTTCTCCAAGAATCTGACACAGCAGCGTCTCGTGTGAATCCACTCAGCACAGAGGGGAGGGAGGCTTTTTGTAACGAGAACCAGGGGAATAAATCTCATTATTCTCAAAAGTGGTCTCATGCACTGAAGCTGATTCAACACACTGTGAGTGACAGCACTGTAATTTGTCTAAAGCCCTTTGTCATACTACAACACTAAACTATTGAACTCAAGTGGAGCTCAGAGAACAAATCCAAAGCTGGAGATGTAAAAACCTTAAACTGAGAGACTTCTGACCTTTTGACGGATCAGAGGCGCCATCGTGTGGTCGCTTTACTTCACTGCAGAGACATCTTTACAACTCAATTAAAAAACACTGAAAGAGAGGAGAGCTGGATTAAGTAGGGCAGCAGTCAGGTGGGTATGAGACGGACGGGGTCTAGATTAAGAGGTGAAATCTGTGTTTTCTTCTTCTTCTTCTTCTTCTTCTTCTTCTTCTTCTTCTTCTTCTTCTTCTTACTCTCAGATATTGAAATGCATAAGAAATTAAATGCACTGGTTGCTTAATTCAACACCCTTCTTAGTCAATGTGCTGCTACCAACCATACCGTGTGTTAGAGTAGTAAACAGGGGCTACTGTGTCAGCTAACGTTAGCATGGTCAAAGGGGAACAGCACAGAAATTGTGTAAAGTCTGGAGCTTCTTCTGGAGATTTTATGAACCACCAAATGATTTGTTTGCTTTTCTTATAACCAAATATCCTTAAAGAGCTTACCTTATCCGTACCATTGAAGAGCTGCAAGACAATAATCACTGTTTTTTATCATAAATCCCTGAAATTGATGTCATAAAGAGGTGTAATTGTGAGGCCTTCATGAAGTGGGAATATGCAAAAAGAGCAAAAGACTTAAAGGGGTCCTATTCTGCTCATTTTCGGGTTCATATCAGTAGTTTGTGTCTCTACTGGGACATGTCTCCATGCTTTAATGTTCAAAAAGCTCTTATGTTTCTCATATTGCCTGTGCTGCAGCACCTCTTTTCACCCTCTGTCTGAAACCAGAGCCCAGTCTGCTCTGATTGGTTAGCTGGCCAGCTCTGTTGTGATTGGTCAGTATGAGACCCTTTAGAGTATCTTTGCTGACTTGCATTTTTTCTTCTGCTGTTGCATTTGATTAGCATTTGAGCTGATGGTTTAGATTTGCTGTTGCTTGTAGCCAAAGTGGTTTGGCTTTGTGGCGTTTTCATGAAAAATGCTTTTGAGATTTCCTTTGAAGACAGTTTAGGATCTCTTGCTGAGGTGCAGTTTGTAAAATGTGTTTTCTTTTCCCGTTATTCTTTTGCTTTCAAACCATTTGTTGATATTCTAATAGACAACCATATTGAAGACCAGGGTCAAACTTATTGAAAAAGAACCTTTATTATGATCTCATCGTCTGTCCGTTTTCCATAAAAGTGCATCATCGCTGATTTCACAATAAGCAAAACTCACATAGTAAAATGAGGACAGAAGCGAGAGAGAGAGAGAGAAAGACACAAGTCAACCAAGCTATACACTTCGAAAGGTACATTCATCGTGGACAGAGAGAGAGAGAGGAAGCTTGTTTTTTCGGTCGGGGGGGTGAGAGGTCAATTGTATAAAACTGGTGTAGTGAGTGGGAGAGAGAGTGAGAGGGAAAAGAGAGGACTATGTCTTGGCTCAAGTTGTTCCTTAAGTGAAGGGAAGAAAGATGTTGGTCTGTTTCTCCATTTAACCCTTGACCATGGCGGCGAACTCTGCAGGAAGACAAGGAAAGAAAGAGGTTCAAGGTATTTTTACATATATTCAAAGCTACTTCATTTGTTTTTTATTCCAGATAGGATTCCTATATTTCTTCTCACCATCCATGCCGATCATGCCATCACCATCGGAGTCACCGGCCTTGAGGAAAGCCTTGGTCTCAGCATCAGTCAGGGCTCTGGCAGAAGCAGAGAAGTTCTGCAGGAACAGCCTGGAGAGGAGGAGAGACACTCAGTATTACAGTAAATGATGCATTTAGAGAAAGTATTGGGTGTGATCATGATTGGTTTTGAGAGTCTGTAGGTGTCAGATAATCTCTTTAAATATCCCGCTTGTATTTCTTTCAGGATATACAATCATATCATGGATAATACATTTATAACCTGATATGCTTTTAGTTTAATTCTATGTTTTGTTGGACAATTTTTACTTTCAATTCTAATGTTTAATAATCTTGTTTCATTTAATTTGAATTAATCTATTGTTTTCTATGTATTTCTTTAATTGTCTCTTATTGTTATGCCAAAACTCAATTTTGTATCTATCGTTAAATGTGATCTTTTAAATGCTATCTTTTTTCTATTTGACAGTTTTACTTCACATTCTAATAATATTTGTATTTAATTTATTTTAATTTGAATGCATACGCTTATTGTATTTCGTCACAAACTCAATGTTTCAAAACTAAAAACTAATTTAGTTTTATTTCTATTTCTGATTTCAATTCTGATTCTGATGAATAAAAGCTCTTAATTAAGCTCAACATTTTCAGCTCGCTCTGTCTGTTCTGTTATCTGCTCTTAGTCAATCATAAAGTCGAGCTGAGATAGTATAGAGTTTCTTAAGGTAAGGTCTAAGAGGTGTTGCTCACTTCAGCTCCTCCTCCTCAATGAAGCCACTCTTGTCCTGGTCAATGACTCCGAAGGCCTTCTTGATGTCATCGGCGCTCTTGGCGGTCAGGCCGACCTTGGCGAAGAAGTCCTTGTACTTGAAAGACTCAGCAGCTGTGAGGAGGAATATATGAGAGCAGAAATGTTAGTAATGCAGAAACTGAAGTGTGTTTTGCCCTGGTATCGCTTGCAAGGTCTGGTGTTTCTTTTCTATTCATCCCTAACCCTCTGCACTGACTGTCATTCAGTGTTTAAAATGTGTGTTTCTTTACTGATACATATTCAAATAAGTGCTTTATGTGTTAAGAGATACAGAAAAGTTCAGAGTAATAAGATATTTCCTCAAGTGAAAGTAGTAATACCACTATATATAAGTGTTTAAAACCCTATATTTCAAATAAATGTCCTGCATTTGGATCTTACTTAAGAAAAGTACGGTAATATTAGCATCAAAAAGCCCATTTCAGAGTAATATATACATTATTTGAAGTATAAAATTGGATTATATATATTATATTAGATTGGATTGTGTATATTATTGCATGTTGCATCTGTAAAAGCTCATTTTAAATACTTCAGCTAAGAATCTTAAGCTTTTCAGAAGGTTTTGTTTCTATGATCGAGATCTGAGAGTAACTTAAGCTATCAAAAAGTTCAGTTAATGTAGTAAAGTAGAAGAAGTAAGTACTCTCTTTAGAAATTGTACTTATTTACTTCAAAAATTTCTTTAAAGTGAAGTTATGTTTTCTTTTAGATGTGTCAAATGCAGAAAATGTGTAAAGCTGTATTCTGGAAATGTAATTCTGCTGCAGGATATTCAGTTTTAAGTGAAATCTGAAATGTGATGAGTTGCATTTTTCTGTGCATGAGTGTGTCCTGAACAATGCTGTGTCATTTCATGCCGGGGTTTACCTTTGCAAGCTGCAAGGGCTGCAGTGATGTCAGCCTCCTTCAGGGTTCCTGCAAGTGCCATTTTTGTTTTTTACTGAGGGAGGAGAGCAGAGGACAAGTCATCAGTTCAGCTGCAGCGAATCAGACAGGGTTAAGCAGTTTGAGTCTTAGCATGTAAAGCCCCCCTCACTTTTAGATTACAGCAGTCAAAGTTAAAAAGCTACATGTTAACCTCTATTATGGCATGCAGTAATTCTTTTTCTGTTCCTCTCTGTGAGTATTCCTCTCTGGCAGCCTCAAAAAGACCAAATGATCAGAAAAAGGTAGTCCAATTTTCTCAAAATCAAAGCCCTCCAAGGCAAAATATCCTTTGGCTGCAATAGATTTTTTTTCCCATTTGGTTCCTCAGTTAGTCCAAACTCTGAGCTTCTGATTCTGGCCCTTTCCTCGATTTTTAAATCCCATTGCTTGGAGTTGAAGCCCCTGAAGCTCTCTTTGATTTCAGGCAGTAGACTTTTTAAGGTTTGCAGCTCCTCTGTGAAACTCACCTTGGGGTTTATCTCTAAGGCTAGAGTGGATTGCTCGGTTGAATCAGATCACTGCAGTGAACCCTTCAGCCTCTTCTGCGAGCTTATATACCTTCACGCGCCCGAAATATGATGCATAGGCTATGTAATTGACACTGTGTGCAAAGCAGTCAAAGCAGTCGGTCGAAAAATGTGTCCAGTAGACAGAGCTGATCTATTTATATGCACATAAATGAAGATGCTTAAATGGTAGGCTAAGTGTATGCCTATGCAAAAGTGCTTGATATTGCATAGGGCTAAGAATATACGCTGCTGATTTGGGTGAAACTAACCCTGTGGTCGTGTAGTTTTGACCTGTTTAACTGTGCAGAAGGCACTATGGAGTGAAAAATAAGGTTAACTATTTATTAAAAATGATCAGACAGTTAAAACAGGTTGGTATAGTGTGAGTTAATTCAGCTACTTGTCAGATATGTTTAAAAATGACACTATTTTCACTTTGTTATAAGTATTTAAAGACTTTTCTCATGATTATGTAAAGGTTTTTTTTGCAACTCCAATGTCTCTTTTACATTCCAAAAATAAATGGTGTGTATGGCCCTTTAAAAGGCAGTTTACATTGCCATGTCAGCTAAAAGAGGCTTCTCAGTGGTTCCTTGATAAATAAAACGGATTTGTGAAACAAAATGTAGTTGTTTCTGATTATGTAGTTAATCAAAAACCACAAACCATCCTTTCATAATCACCTATGATGATTAATTACCAACACGTGCCTCTGAACTGGACAGTTTTGGTGAAAACGAGCCTGTGCGTAATTGGCATGCGTAAAATGTCTGCAATGGCTTTGCTGGCATGCCACTCTCAGAAATATCTAGTTGTTGTGATTCATTATCGCAGGGAAATGTAATGTGGTGACCTAGTGCAAAAATCGACATGTGTTTTTATTTGTTTGTTGTTGTCATTGTACGTTTTTTACGCAGATCCAATGACTCTCTTTGCTCTGACGCGTTTGGCTCAACGTAATGTATGAAGCTGCAGGAAGTTACCGCGCATAGTTTAGCTATTTAGTCACAGTAAGGAGACTTCTTGCACAGTGTAATGCATTTTTTAATGGTGTTAACTCGGTTTTTGCCAGAGGGTGTAAATGGAGACCCGAACAGGGGAGGGGGTGTGATTGGAAGCAGGTCATTGAATTTATTTGCACATATAATCATAATCTGCTTACAAGCGGCTGAGCAGCGACAGCCAAGATTTATTTTAGGAGCTCTTAACCCATTCAGTCCATTTCTCATTATGGTGATGAAACTATTTGTGGGGCTATTTTGGGAAACATTAAAAACTGATATCGTGGGCATCATCATCATCCTCATCATCTTGTGGCGTCAGTGTTAATGGCACAGGGCGGTTGCGTAATCACCTCACAATTTAAATTAAAGTGTGCAGAGGGTCTTTCCATGCCCATATTTGATCTCATGACGGGTGGAAGCTGTTGTTTGTTTGTTAAACATGAGGTGGCAGTGTTGAGATGTGAGCAGTTACAGAGATGATATTAAAACATAAGCAGATTTTTGTTTTTTGTATCAAACCTGTATTATAAACGTTTGGTTGAACTGATCTCTTTGAGTCCCGTGGAGTCCCTCACTCCAGCGGCTTCAGATGTGAGCTTTCTCAGCTGCTTCTTACTGAAATACATTTCCATTTTTTAGTTCAAAACTGTGTGGCCTTTAACGTCTGCTGTGGTCAAGTGAGGTCTCTCACCTCAACCGACTCTGCCACGGATACTGGAACTATTCCTGCCCTTCTTCAATATCAGGTTTAAATTACACATATCTCACAGCGGGGATGAAACCCATCAAGCAAGGCAATGAAGCAGGACTGTAATTCGAGACGGAGACTCAGAACTTTACATTTAAAATGTACATTTGTAAGAAATATACAAACCCACATACAAAATGGAAATTGTGTAACATCTACAAAGCTTTATCTTAGTCTCCCTTATACCGAGCATCTGGGACCGCAGAAAAACACATTATTTAGGATGAAAATAACACACAATAAAAAGGAACTAGTGTGAATCCATGCTACCTGTATACATGTGATAAAGGAAAAACACATCTTATTTAACTATAAAGTATTATCAGCCTCAATATAGTATACTTAATGTCATTGTTCCCTGCAGGCTGTATGTTAAAATGCTGTAATAGGACATTTTTAGAAATCCACAACCACATTGAGATCCCCTTTAATGCTTCAATCTGCAGTACATTTTTATTTGTCTCTTCTTTGTCAACTAATTAATGAGTTAACATGCTTCTCTGGTGCTCCACCTGCTGCAGCATAAATAGCAGTGACCTACTTCCACTGCCACCTGAGAGAAAGTAGCAAATTAAATGTGCCTCATTGACAGAAGTCCAGCTAAAGTGCTGGCACTGAGAACCGGGTCACTGCAGGCTGAAGCTCTGCCAGACGCTTCCCATGGCAGAGCGTCTTTGCCAGCTGTGTGTGTCCACCCCCGTCCCCCTCCCCCCTCGACCACCCCGAGCTGCAGCTCCCACCAAATTACACTTCTGGTCTGTGGAGGTGGAGCACACGGTGCCATCGAGCCGAACCGTCCCTGATGCCATTTACTCAAGATAGTAAGACTCTTCTCATACGTTTTACCCATTTATCTGTTTCTAATTCTAGGCTGCATTGAACTTATTTAGACTGTTTAACTGCTGTGTGTATTTCCAGTTCTGTATGCAGCTTGTAAACTTCTTTTTTTTTATTAGTACTATATAAATAAAGTGTATTATTACTGAACAGCTTTCCTGGAAAGGCAAAGTATCCTCAAAGAAAGCACAAATGCTGTTGTGATCCTTCATCTGTTCTTACTGTACGTGCAGTTTTGAGGTAGTTGTATTTTGTATGAGCGTTTCCATTATTCAAATAGCTAGAAATAAGCGTCTGTTTCAGCCCTATAGTGGTCAAAACAACTACGACTTCCTTTATCCTTAAAGATACTTTAGCTTATATGTTAATGCATCAGTAATATAACACTCACATGAGCTTTACAGACTTCGTAGTAGTTCAATCTTCACTTTTAAGATTGTTTTGTTGCTAATACTTTGTCATTTTACTTATTTTAAAAGCAGGGCTTAACATTGTGATGCAGTATTGTATATTGTTGTATTGCAACTGAAGTAAATAATAATTAACTGATGAAAAAATGATGAATGAAGTACATAATATTGACAGATTGTGCCTTAAGCTAATACATTTGTTATTGTTTTAAGAGTCATGAAGTCCAAATTGAATTGGATTTATGATGAAAAACAATCCCTCAGTTGTCAGTGTATCTAAAAGAAGCATTTCAAAGACAATAGGTGAAATATTTACACATAATTCGCACCAAATGACCCCATCCATGGTGTCAAATTGACGTGACCGGATGGACAAACAGCTCATTTGCACAGAGGGAAAGCTGCTCGTGCCGTTAATTGGAGAAACCAAAGCCTGCCTGGACAGACGTGACCTTGCAGAGCTCAATATAACATCACAACACGACAACAACACAACACACGAGAGGATCATCTCGCTGCGTACGAGCAGCAAAAACACCCTCTGAAACACTTCACAGAGAAGAGTATATTTATTTGCGCACATTTCTGGCAGGGAAAGACACATAGCAGAAAGGCAACGGTATATTTAAGTTAATTTTTCTTTATTACATTACTTTCCGTTACAGCTACAACACACACGGTCCCTGGATGACTCCTTGTTGTTCACTTAAGAAAACCAACATTATTAAAAACAGAGAGAGAGCCCTGAGATTATCACCATAACACAAATCATAGGGGGTCCCGTACGAGTTATGAGGACTTGACCAGCGCAGAAAACTCTGGGAAAAGAAGAAAGACAGACTTTTAGACATCTTTTTATTATATTTTTTCACATTCAGTATCTAATATCTCTACAAAACACACTACAAAAATGTAAAGCTAGAGTGGTGGAAGTTGTAATTACACTTACTTTAGCAAAAAAGTGAAACAGCCGCAATAATTTGGCGTAAAACCGCATTTTTAAATCTGTAATTATTTGGTTTTCCATGATTTGTTTATGCATTGTGTTTATTAAATTGTATTTGGCAATATTTTCTTTATTTCTTAGATTTTATTGTTCATTTTTTTATTCACTTATTGCCTTTTATCTGCATTTTGTGCATTAAATAGGATGATGCATTTTCTGCAGGATGCAAAGACCGACAAAGCTGTGTTTGATTCGTTTTCAGTCATTTTCAATGCATCTTCATTTCCTGTGTTTGCTTTTTAAAAATAAACAAATCCCCGGATTATTCGTGTTTCTTCAATGAAGTGTCCGTCCTATTTTCTCTTCAGTAATTGCTTTCTGTTATTGTTCACAGCCTAGTTGCGGGTTGCTTCACAGATGTTTTTGTAGAGTAAATATCACTGAGTAAAATGTAAGGATTTATAGAAAAGAAGAATGAAGGACAGGTTAGATGTAGAGTAAGTTCTTGCACATGATTGGCTTCATATGCTCTTATAGAATGAACATAAAAGTGGTCTGATCCCTCCAGATTGCTCTTAAGTGTGACTCTTCAGTGAGTAAGACAAACGTGCTGTATTCCTCACACAATCTGACCCTGGTCACGGTCTCCTTTCAGCATTAAAGAAGTGCGTTCACCGTGCAACGTCGATACTTAATAAAACAAATAGAAAGCAGAGCCCCGATCCTCATCTGCAGTTAGACCTTCCTACCTTCCAAGCCGATCTTCCCGTCTCCATCCGAGTCTCCCTGCAGCAGGAAGCCTCTGGTCTCCGCTGCAGTCAGGGGCCTCGCTCCTTTGGAGAAGTTCTGCAGGAACAGTCTGCAGGAAGACCAAGGGAAAGCACCACATTGAGAAAAAAAGTCACCAAATACACAGGAAAAATAAAAGGGAACACAGCGTCTAACCACATTACATTTCATGCATTTGCAGGAAACTACCCACATGTGAATTATAATGGAACAGAGTTTTATTTGCTGTGTGTGAAACTCAACTGTAACTCATCCTGTTCTATGAAACCGCTTTTGTCCTGGTCCAAAATCGTGAAGATTCTCTTGATCTCTGTTGGATTTTTCTTGGATAAACCCACTGTTTTGAAGAACATCTTCGGGCTAAATGAGTCCTTTGCTGAAAGAGAAATCACAGATTGATTAGATCCAAATAGTTAACAAGATGATGAACTGAAACTAAAGTATAATGCAGTAAACAAAGGCCTTACATCCTGTGACAAATAGCAAGACTCACTTATTATTCACACAATCACGATCCACTATCCTCACCTTTACAAGCGTTGATGGCCAAAGCGATGTCCGAGGCTGCGAGGAAGTCGGTGACAGCCATGCTGATAGAGAATCTGTTGTGGTGTGTGTTGAGGTCTGGTGCAATATGTGACCGCAGAAGGGCAGAAAGACACTATGGGTGACAGCGAAAAGGCTTCTCCCCCCCCTTGGTGTCAAAAACCACCAGTGTCCTTCTGTCTGCTGTCCCCTGCAGCTGACCACTTCAGCCAACAGTGTGTGTGTGTGTTTGTGTGTTTTCTAAAGCGCTTTCTCCAGAGGTCAGAGGTTAGAGTGGATTTAAATCAACCTGAACCAACCGCAGTCATGTTTATATACAAACATATCAGTCAGTGAGGTTATTTTTGCAGAAAACCTTGGAAAAAAAGGTGTAAAACCGTGTGTATTTCCATGATGAGTATAATCGCTTAAATTCTTGTACTGTATGTCGACAAATATTTACTCCTGTGTGAGCGTGCCTAGATTTTGGCTCCTGCTTGACCTGTTTCAGAATAGTGCGATTGTCCTGATACGGCATGAATGTGACTGTCTGCTTACAGGAAAGAACAACACAAGAAATGTGGGATTAATTGATAAACCGGTTGGCTCGCGGTCGTCCCTGGCAGCCTTTCTGTAAACATCCTGTTGTTACGGCCTCTGTCACTTTCAGGCTGTGACTCCACTCCCAGTCCCCTTGTTACCACATGATGCTACATTTAGCATATGAAGCGTTCAAATGAGTGGGTGTTTATTTTAAAAGATGCTAAACACGCGACAAGGGTTGTGATGACAGTCAGCCTCACACACACAGTGGAGTTAATTGTATTGGAGTTCCCATTTTCCAGCTGGGACAGTGTTGCATTACGTGTTGAATTTCTTTTTATGTGACCCTGGAGCACCGAAGTTGGATATTTTCAATTACATACACAAAACAAATACATTTTTAGTCACTTCTTCTCAACAATCTGATCCCTTAACAGCAGATTTGGTCTTTCGACATGACTCCGAAGACAACCGTATAGCATACCAGGTTTAAATAAGTGGTGAACTTTGGGAATTGAAACAAAACTTTGTGCATAGCCTTTGTTTTCAGTGGGGGAGATTAGGCTGTATAGGGTTAAAGTCACGTGTCACCCTGCTAGAGACCTGTATGATTTTAAAAACGATCAAAATTGGAGAAGAATTCCCTGAGTGGGATTTCTTATTCAGTGATGTTCATTCCATGATTTGTATTCTTGATGATTACTAGGTTTTGCATTGAATCTGTAAACAGGAGATAGCATCTACTAGAAGCATACATATTTTTATTGAGCTATTTATAAAGCCAGGGTAATGTCTGGAAAACCACCTTCCAAGGAATTCCCACGCTTGCAGGAAATGGAGTGTGGTAAGCTGGCAAAGCTTTAAACTTTTGTCTGGGCAAAAATATCTCCCTCCACCACATGCACTGCTTTTGTGTAACAGAAAGGCACTTTGTGTCCGCTTTTCCTGCTTGTTAAAGCCTTTATGATTTGAGACGTTTTTTTCCACAGTTTCAATCCACACACGTCTTTATAGCTCCCGCGTGTGAGCGGCTGCAGAAGCTACTGCGTCACTCTGGCCTAAACAGGCAGCACGTGTTGGCCCAAGGCCTGGCGAGAGTGACGTGAGCCTGGCTTCCTCAGGATGGACGACGGTGAGGCCTGCAGCAAACCAGAAGAGGAAAAAGGAACGACAAAAACATCCTCTGCTCCCCCCATCACGCACCGACCCCCCCTCAGCCTTGTCCCTTTCGACGCTCCGATACTTGTTTTCAGGAAGAGCAGGCTTCCTGTGTGATGGAGCGGTGGATGAGAGGGGGAAGAGGGGGATGGGACAGAGAGGAAGAGACAGACAGGGAGATGCATAGGGATGGGGGTGATGGTCTCATTTGGGGGAGTTTGTTGGGTTGGTTGTTTTTCTTGACAGGCACAGTCACAGTAAAATGTGAACGGGGAAGTTTAAGGAACAAAGCTTTTGTTTTTATGTAAAACCTTTTGGGGTCTGAGATAAATATTGCACATGTGAGCAAAGCGTCCCGCTGCGCTACTGGACTTTATTTGAGAGAAACTAACATTACATGACATCTAATATAAAGAAATCATGCAGGTAGTTGGACCTTTATTTTGTACTTTTGCACGCCTGAACTTTAACTGTCCAGTTTATTCTTTCCATGTATGTTGGAAAATAGTAAACAATGGGTCAATGTTCAACACACATGGAAACCAGCAGATGTAAGTATTTAAGGACCTGATGGTAAGTTGCATTTCACACAAATGAAAAAAACTGCTGATTTGTGCAAGTCTGCATGTCAAGATACAAAGCTTATGAATGCATTCACACATACTGGCGTCTGTGGGGTTTGTTAGGTGTGATTGATTTGATTATCCCTCTCTACCATCAGTCATCCGTTTATCGATTTTAACAAGTTTCCAGTTACTTTGCTTTATTTATGCTTTAGGTAAAACCTTAAAAGATGACATTTTGTGAACAGAATGCATTTTACTTTTAAAAAACAGCCTGGATCTTTGCCTTTTTGACAGTCCTCATTTTTCCATCACAGTTTCAAGCTAAATGTTGAGCTTTCAGGTATATTTTTTGCAATGATTTTGAACATCTTTCTTGCTTTTCTGATAAGAAATGTTGCAGAAACAATTGATCTAAATTTGTTTTCTTGGATATTTCTCGGTGAACCTTTTCGTTAAATTGATCTTTTGGTTACTTGATAATGTGGTTGTTGTTGTTGTTGTTGTTGTTGTTGTAACATCTATACGCCTTTGGATTGTGGAAAAGGTCTTAACACCAATTATTGAATTATTGTGAGCTATTCATAAGACAACTAATCCCTTCCTTGAGTCCTTTAACCTTCTCTGTGTGGAAAGAATAAATATGAAACATGTTTCGAGCAGCGTGTGTCAGGCTTTCACCAGAAACCATTTATCCTGAGAGCCATCTTAATTCTGTTGAATGATAATATCGTCAGGTTAGACTAAATGTCCCGCTGCATGCTGAACTGAATCCCAGTCCCTCTCTAATGTCTGAAGTGACAGACACAGAGACAGACAGAGAGACCCGTTGCTCCATACATGCACCCCTGAGGAAAGTTGCTGCTCCTCCTTTCTCCCGGGCTCAGTTACTGCCTCTTCTATTTCTATCGGACCAGCTGTGGTGTGGGCATGCCAGTAACACTCTCAAATTCAGCCAAGACCTCCAACACTCACTTCTAAGCTCCACCCTGCACTCTGGCAAACAGATTTATCTTACTCATTTGTTGTGGCGCCAATCTTTCAATACGTCTGGGTTTCTGAGTCCGTGGCAATCAATATGCCAGTGCTCTCCTTTCCACTCTTTTCTGACATGAATCACTCAGTGTGGGAAACTTTGTCTGTACATGCATATGTTGGACTGTAAGTCAGTGCATGTGTGATTATGTGGGCCTCTGCATGTATCTGACGTGTGCATGGTGTTGCATTTTCAGTTCTTTAAAAAGAAAAGGACAAAACTGTCCACAGCACTGCCATGAAAAGCACACACTGAGTCAGAATCAGAGGTTTCCCCACTCATACAAACTACTACGAGACATTATGTGTAAATATGAATTTATGTTCCTGCGCTAAACATCATGGTTACGTTTTGATGACTTGTTTATTTTTGACAGTTATATAATACCATATTACTATTTAAATATAAGCTAAAAGAAATACTAACCAGTCCCCTTCCAAATCATGTTTAATGTTATTTGAGTTTTTTGACTAACCCTCTAACTACACAGCAATAGCACCTAATTACAACGTCTCATCAAAGCAAAGTTTTACATGTTGGGAAATACACTTCATTAGACAGGAGTCAACAATTAGACGATCTAATCCAGTCTTATGTCTGTTCTAGTTAAACGCACATAGCAACCTAGCTAGCATCCCTGGCTGAGTTAGCTAACTTAGTGTACAAAGATAAAGATACAGAGTAAATAAATCAAAGTGTAAAAACGATTTGCTGCTTTAACTGCAGGATATAATAATTCGTAGGCCAGGACCAGAAACACCCTAGTTGTCTAGAAACTGATCTGGTCATAGAAATAGTCTGATAAACCAGCATTGTACGAACACAAACCTAACCTCCTAGCTAAGTACAAAGCAATCGAAAAATCAAAGCATAACAAGATTTTCTGTTCTATCTGCAGTTATGTTTTTGCCCCATTCCCAGGACAGGACCACTACGGCCCCCTGGTTGTATAGCAACTGGTTCCTACAAAGACATACAAACAATGTAAGAGTTTGGCTATCGTCACAGATTCCAGAAAATAAAGACGTATCAAATAAAAATGTAAATAGAGAAAATCTTTTCAGCAACTTCAGAGACATGTATACTAAAGTCAGGAAAACAGCCTTGCCTGTATATTTGAGGGCATAGGGTTAAAGGAGTAACATCAGAAGGCCTTAGGCTTGGTTATTTCAACAAATTGACTCAGGGAAACACACACTGAACATTTGACTCAAGGGGAAAAATACTGCTGAGGACATAAAACCTTTGGAAAGATCTCCTTAATGTGTCATACATAGGTTACTGAGCCGGGAACATATGCACTCCCAAATAAAACCTGCTTTATGTTGCAGCCCAGTGGCAGGCAGCAATGCTCTGAGGTTCAGACCCTAGATAGAAAATACCCCTCCTCAGCAGGGGTAGATTAACAGCAAATATGAAATTCCTGTTAAATGCACAGCCATCTGTATCCTCTGTGTGGCCGTCGCTGTATTTCTGATCTGTTTGAACTGTAACTAAGGGGCAATCCTGACTCGTTACATTTTTGACTTAAATGTGGTGCATGTGCAACTGGATCAGGGCCTGATGAATACCAGCCAGCTTAGGACCCAAGTGATAGGATATGTGCTGCGGTGGTGGGTTTGGTAAGGGGGGAGTTAGGGACTCCCTCGGGTGTGTTTAAGGAGAAGAGGGTGTGTGGGGAGGGGGGCGGAGGGGGGGGGGTTGCTGCAAAGATGTCATGGGGCAAGGCATTGCCTGCATTCGGTGGTGGACATTTACTAAGTACTGTTCTTAAGCACACTTTTGAAGTATTTCACTTGAGTATTTCCATCTCTGGCTAATTTATATTTCTATTTGACCTTAATTCAGAGGCAAATATTTAACTCTACTACATACATGTGACTGCTTTAGTAACTTTAAGGATTCAATTTAAGACAAAATATCAAATCTATAATAAACAACTCATTTATTATGTACTATTAAAGGTTAGGATACCACTTTATTGATCCCTCAAGGAAATGTATAAGCTACACGACAGTATGTGTCGTATAGAAAGCTCAGATTATACCGGCTGCAACAATCATTTCTAATGTTCATTTAGATGCTAATCATATTTTGCCTTTTACTTAAGTAAAAACTTGAAACCACGTGTAACAGAGCACTATAGTATTACTAGTTTAAGTTAAAATACTAAGTGCTTCTGTCTAGAACCCTCTAGATTAATGTACAGATGGATGTTCGGAAAAGTAACCGCTTAGGTCTTCTTACTTTAAGTCTCCATTAAATCAAGGGTTTAACATGAAGGCATAAAAAGTGTCCTGTTTCGTTTTCCCTATAGTGTGCTGTAGTGCGATATACCCCGGGGCGTCGCCTGATCCCCAAATAAAGATATTTATGTTTATTCCACAGCCTCTGTAAACCTCATCACATTTAAGATTAGCCGCTGAAACAGATCTGCTCTTATCTGATCAGAGCTGTATGTGTGTATGTGTGTGTGTGTGTGTGTGTGTGTGTGTGTGTGTGTGTGTGTGTGTGTGTGTGTGTGTGTGTGTGTGTGTGTGTGTGTGTGTGTGTGTGTGTGTGTGTGTGTGTGTAAATGAGAGCTCTGTCAACGAGCGCTTGAACTCAGCTCCGCCATTAACACGTTAGTCGAAGGGTCCCACAGCTGTCCCGGCCTACTATTTGTCTCGGGTCAGAGGTCAGAGCCCCGCTTTTCAACACCTTCCCTGCGCTCTTTTTTGAAACGTCAGCACTCCTGATATTTCTACTCAATTCCTCTACACTCGTGTGTGTGTGTCAAACGTGTGTTAACTTTATGTTAGGGGCTGAAATATCCTTTTGCCTGCTAAGCTGCTCCCTCAGCAGTGGATTGGTTACAGGGTGGGATGAGGTAAGTGTGTACATTCATACGCAGTTGCAGTCGTTGCTCAATCCGCATGAAGTGACAGACAGGCACAGGCCTTTCCCCACTGGCTTTAGCAGCAGAATTATATAATAGTTTTTACATTTTAGTTTTCTTTTTCTTGCTCTGGTCTCTAGTTTTTAAATTTGGTTAGAGGACATATTTATTTTAAATGAAGGTCTTGCTCTTCCTTTATTTATTCTAACCAAGTTTACATTTATTTTGTGTGTGTGTGTGTGTGTGTGTGTTTGTGTGTGTGTGTGTGTGTGTGTGGTTGTGTGAGTGTGTGCTTGACAAATCCTCAACCCTATTACCAACACTGAGGCTGACTCTAGCACACTACTGCCGTCTAGTGGTAGACCACTGCAACGACATGCTGTAGAAAAAACACAATTTCTTCTATTAGTTGTTGATTTATTAGTGAGTTTTGTCTCGATTTTCATGATCTATTGTATACATTCAGACACTCCAAAACAACAAACAAATTGAAATTGAAATTCTGAGAGTTATAAAGTTTCTCAAACACAGTTCAACACATATTGAATATAAACTATGCATTGATACTGTTTATCTAAGTATATGAAATGTGCATTCATGTGTATTCCTTGTGTTTCTTACACAATGCCACAGCTGAAAGAAAACCAATGCTGATGAGAGCTTTAAGGGGACACGGAGTAGATTTTGTAAACACACATTTAGAGTTGGCTCGTCCTCTCGGCTCAGCGGGGGGGTGGAGCTCTCCAGCGAGCGAAAGCCAAACCCGATATTCACTCACGTCTGTTTTGGAACCATCTTTGTGTGCTTAGCGTTTAATGTGACATCGCCTCGCTTTATATGTGTTTCTTGCACCGTTGTCAAAGCTTACTATCCGATGCACGCTTATAATCTGGCACCTGGTCGCGATGGTTTAGAGGTTGACGGCCAGAAAAGTTCCCAAGAGAGAAATAGGTGAAGGGGTCATGCAGTTACAGACGCACGCCTCTAGTGGGTCGTAAGTGAGTATTGGGAGGATTGGAATACGTTTAAACATTGTTCTTTTAAGAAAATCACACACATTGTGTCTCGATTGAAGTTTTCACTGTACAATTTGATCAATTTGTTAATGAATGGCTGCATAATTATAAAAACGGATATTCTCTCTGATTCCAAATACAAATACCTTTGCTGAATGCCTTTTAAACCTCTGAAAAAAACTCATTTCTTTCTCCCATTAATGCAACAGAGCGCACCATTGAATGCCAACATGTACACTTTTGTCTTTCAGCAGGCTCTTGTTCTGCCAACTATGCTTTGCACAATATCCATTTCTCCCTCAGTGTGGAAGGGATTGTATATGGTGAATGATGGAGTAACAAATGACTTTCCCTAATCCCGCTCTTATACAGTAGCACTTGGAAATAATTAAAGATAGACTTACTTCCACCTATCCAAACTCCCCCTTACATACACACATTAGTCTCTCCTCCTGTCTCTGTCTGTGTGCTACAAACACACACTCTCCCCCTTTCTTTACAGACTCACACATCCCCCAATCTGGCGGTGCTTTTGGCAGCAGCGGTGCTAGTTCAGACGGGCAGAGTTCCCAGGTCTGGCCTAAGGAAGAGCAGGTGTACTGCTGTCAACAGAGGCTCATAAATATCCCACCAGTGATCCGAGATGGATTACATGTTCGTGTCATCATATTAAAGGGTCTTTGTCAGCAAACACTTCTAAGGAGATGTAATCTTCCGCCTATGCGAAAAGTCCCCTCTCCTTTCAAAGGGAGTTCACGGTTGCTCAACAAATTAGTCCCTCTATTCACAACCAGAGGATGTGTCCATCCCTCAGGGTGTGTGTGTGTTAGGTGCATTGATTTGTAAAGTGATTATTGGTTGTAATTGAAATTAATATGGCAAAAAAACAAACATATTCTACCCTTTGTGATACACGCTGCCCCTTTAGGTGTGTGTACAGTATTTCTGCATGTATAACTTCTGTTGTTTTTGTTACTTAATTTATATTTTCGGGTGTGCGATTACGTTTGTATTTATTTAAAAAAGTAAAATACTAAGCCTTTAATTACATTAAATGTAAAGCCTTGAAAACAGTTCCCTAGATAACCTTATGTCCTTGTAAAAAATCTTAAAACATTTAACAAGCTACTCCTAAAACCTCTTTAAAAATGTAATGTTTTGGGCGGCAGTACTGTAGCTCAGTCTGTATGGACTAGGCTCCTCCTGACCGGACCAAAATACAACTGGTGGACTGGTAGTTCATGAATGGCAGCCCTTTCGCTCTGCCACCTCTCCCCTACATTGCATGTGGTCCTGTTAGTGCATGTGCTCATGTGTATAAAAACTGAGTGTAATGCAAATAACTCCAGAGTGAGGTCTAACTATCCTATAATGACCACCATCATTACCCTGTATCTTTACTTCCTCTTCTTTAATTCCTCCTCAGGCTTTCCTCTGTGCCCCTTCTTTTGTATTGCCTTGTCTTCCATGTCTCGTCTGGTGTCACCTGTCATGTCTGACTCAAAAACAGTACAGCTTACGTAACATGCAGACTGAAGAGTGCATTACAATTTTATCACCGTTGAAGCTACACCTTGCTCAAATATGTACACAACAGTGACATGTTTACCACTCTGTAGTTGTTATTTTAGTGTCACGTTTCCCTCCCTCTGCCCCTCTCTCCTCTGCAGCCCCCCGAGACCCTGCTGTGTCCAAATAAAGGCTGCAAACAGCACCACCGGCGTCCTGACTGGATGTTTCCCCATATTACCCACAGCGCTTTGCAGAGCCCCTATCACCATTGGTGTTGCACAGAGACTCAGCAGCTCCACTCGTGTTCCTTCTTCAGGACTCGATCGGTGTGTTTCCCTGCATGCTCAGAATAAGCCCAGAGATCTCCAATTACCCTCCTCTCACGGATTGCTCGGTGTCACTCGCATCTGCCGGCTGGATCTGATGTTTCTGCGCCTGCAGTGTAAAAGGATAGTTGTTCAGTTCTCCTGGCGCACACTGTGCCCGTTACAACTCAATCGGAGCACTTTTAAGACATAGCAAAGTTACTAATTGAAAAAATTCAAGCTGGAGCGCTTGGGCTTGTTCTCACCCTCTTTAGCACAGCAGACACATTCCTTATTTTAGTTCACCTGTTAGAGCCCTGGAGGGTCAGTTTCCCTGCATGCATCCATGGTATGCAGCAGCATTGAGACATTTCTCCGGAGACTTGGCAGGCACACTTCTGACTAAAGGAGAACAGGAGATCAGTGGAGAAATGATATTCACCCTTACTTAAAGCAGAAGATAATTAATGGTGTTCTGATTGACGTTCTGTAATTTGTGTCCTGATGTTTAATTGCACTTATAGTAAATTGTTTTGGATCAAAGACGCTAAGTGTAATCATAAAATATAACTATAAGGCCTGATTCAGTCAGACAGCCTGAAACCGAACACGCATCACTCTATCCTCTGACACTTGGATGCAGAAGCTGTCGAGATATCAGATATTGAGAGAACCAGGCAGCACACATCACTCATTCCTCAGACGTGAAAATAGATTGTGCCAGAATAAGCTCCCATTTTGTGCCATGGAGAAGGCTTTCTGCTGCAGCGACTGTATGGCGTCCTCGCATGTACTGCTAAGTCCAGGGAAAAAAGAGTTGACTGTACAGAAACACAGTACTGTGAACAGGGCTCCGGCTAACCTGATATGGGCGCAGGTTGCCGGGGACAAGTTCACATTGAACTGAAGGGAGGGGGGGAGGTTTAGCAAAAAAAAAACAAAATGACAGGAAGAGTGAAGACACCATCCGTCCATCTCTTTTGTTTCAGAATCCTCCGTTTCTGACACTGTTTCTGTTATTGATAGCTCTTTTGGACACCAGAGGTGGACTGAATGGGGGTTATCTGTTGCCTCCTGGGAACAGCATCCTGATGCTGTCTGGGTGTGTGAAGCAGAACTCCAGCATCAGTGATTTTGTTGCCAGGGGGAGGACTGTACCAGCGGGAACTTATTAATAAATGTGGCTGTTTGGAAGTTACATGATGAAAGGGATGAATGTTACAGTGCAAATTACAGCAGCAGCTTAAGTACTGGAGCACATTAAGAGTAATTGTAGTATAGAAGTTGTAAGAATCTATTCTATTTGAATTAGTAAAAATCAGTGCTGGACAGCAATTAAGTACATTTACTCAAGTACTGTCCATAAGTAGAAGTGTAAGGTACTTTACTTTACTACTACTTTGTACTCTAAAGCTAAGAGGCAAATAATGGTCATTTATCTTCACTTCATTCGTTTCATAATGTTGGTTATACTTTGAAGACGCAGATTAATAAAACTAAATAAATGTATCATTTTATGTTACAGAGATTTAAAGTGGTAACATATTGTCTGGCAGTGGCTCAGTCATTAGGGACTTGGACTGGGAGCTTTAGGCTCGCCGGTTCAAGGCCCCGAACAGCCCTAAAATATGGAGTCTGGACTGCTTCTTGTAGAGGCCTCAGTTTACCTCCTGGGTGCTCTTGAACAAGCCCTTTGCTCCCTGGGCGCTGAACGATAGCTGCCCACTGCTCCTAGTACTAGGAAGGGTTAAATGCAGTGATCGAATTTCACTGTGTGTGCATGTATGTGTGACAAATAAACAGGGTTTCATCCTCCTATTGTAATATAATGTGCACAAACCACTAAATGTTATGATCAACTATGACTTTCTTTCCCTTAACAGTTCTCTTTGAGATGAACAAACTCATTGCACAATTCCAACGGGTTATAATGAAACTGCATTGACCCTCTGTTACCCAGCTGTATATTTAGTAAACTCCCAGCTGCCTTACCAGCTGCCACATAAAAGTGATGGACACATTGATCGCATCAATAATAAGAGTTTAATAATATATATTCTGAAAAAACATGTTGTGCAATAAGCGTGTTTGACCTGATGTCAACTCTGTAAGCTAACACTCTGTAAGGGATGAGCTCCTCCTGCAGGCAGGGATGTATGGGACATTTGATTTTTGCATGGTAAGAACATTTTGATGAATAGTTTTGTACTTTATAACTTCGGTATTACTACTTGTACTTAAGTAAAAGTAATGCATACTTTGTCCACCGATGTTACAAGTTGAAGTAGCTGCATCAATGGAAGAACAGTAATAGTCAAATGTGTACACAGAGTTATTGTTTCATACTTTATGGCAATGTATGTATAGACACCACATTTCAAAAGTGTAATTTCATGTTTGTTTTTGATCACCTGAGAATAAATGAAGAGCTGCTGCAGTTCTCTCCTCTGCCTCCGTGCTGCCTGCTGTTCTGCTGTCAGCCTCTAGAGGGAGCTAATGTTCACTGCTGCACCTGGTAAGACCATGCACCAAAAACAGTACGCAATTTTAATCTGATCAGTTTAGTGTATAAATAAATGTTCCAAATCGCTTTATCAAGAATAATATATTTACATCTTTATGGTCTAATTGACATCTAATAATGTCAAACACAACAAAAACCACTGTAACACCACACTCTAGTGTTCACAGTGGTATCACTTACATTTGAACCACCATTTATCCAACGAGTAAATACATAAAAAGTATAGGGTATTTATCTATTACTCAGTCCACTTGAGGAACTGGGTGACCGATCTCCATATTATCTTTTGTTGTGATGACAGCTCAGTATGAACTCATCATATAGTCATTTAAAAGCTGGTTTCTAGAGAATTCTGGAGAATGAAGAGCTTTATACTGTCATGGATTATCTGGTGCAATGGTGTTGAAGAGAGGTATAATTATCAAGTTGTGAAGGTAATGGGAAAAGGACTAGAAATAAAGCTCCTAAAATGACAAATAAAAAACGTATTAATGGCAACAACAAAACAAGAGGAATTCTTCAATTATTTTGAGTCCACTACATGGAAACCAAAAGATATGTTTGTTGTGCATTGCCACTGTCACTGCTCTTGTGTTTGAATGAATGTAGGCATGGTAAAACTGTTAAGAATTGTCACTGTGACATCCACTCTGCTGTTGTGTTGCATTAGCCCGGTAAGATATTGATCCCCTTCCTGCACTGTGCTGCTGCAGACAGGCCAGCAGCCTCCAGGGTGCTCGCTGTAAATCTGAGCTCTTTGTCCTTCCTCTGTCCTCACATCCTCTCTCTTCATCACCTCCACTCACTACCTCCTCTGATCTACTCTCCTTATTTCATTCCCCCCCTCCTCCTCCTCTCTTTTTCTGTGCATAACCTCCATCCCCTCTCTCCGTCCATATGGTTCCCCTCAATGCCTCAGCGTCCGCCGTGCAGTAAGAGTAAATGAGCGGGGCTCGCACAATGCAAGGTAGGAAAAAGAAATATGCTGGTGTCATGCGTGGTGAGGATGCAGGGGGTGTTGCAACACATTTTGCAGCGTCATGATGCAGCACATTTTGAAAGCAATGCATATCTGTTTAAAACATATGTTCCTCCCTTTCTTTTTGCAGAGTTAAAATACTTCAGGGATGGAGCTATGCTGGTGATTTCACTGGACGGTTTTAATTGGCTTTCTAAAAAGAGATGCAGTGACAAAGACATCAAGAAAAGGTATAATTTAGATGTTTTTATCACATTAACTTGGATGTTTCCGTCTTTTTTTCGGTGGACTAATGGATGTCTATTTGTGTACCGGCTGATTATAATCTGTTTTTACCCTGAGCCCCTCCACCTGTTACACAGTCGGGTGTTAATTTACCTGAAACTGGGCAGATTACAGGCTTCACGGCCTATTGCATGCATGCATGTGTGTGTGTGTGTGTGTGTGTGACCTACAGTAGTGTGTGTCCTTTCACATCCTTTACGTCACCGCTGCTGTGAGTCAGCTCCCCTCTTCCTTTCCTGAGTCACTCATCCAGCGGTTGCTTAGTTACTGCAGAGCGGTAAAAGTTTCCTATTGCGTCTTTGTCTCCGCGGATGGATGGGCCCCGATATTTATTCAGGCTCCGGAGTGAGTGGCCAAATAATGCATGTGTTTGTGTGCGCGCTGTTTCATCAGTTTTAGTACATCCTGTTCTTAACAGACACTTGAGGGGCTGTCTGTGCACTGCAGCTGACCTCTTACATTTCCAATGGATAAGACAGAAATGGAATAGTATTGTCGGCAACAGGAGATTATTTTAAGAAAAGCTGACTTATTATTTTTAATTAAAGAGCCAGTCAGTGGGCACCAGCGAAAAACCAAGAACCCTTTGACTAGGCCCTAAACAGTCACTAAAAACAATGACACATTTAACTAATGACATTATACTTCTTTTGCTACAGTGGGGCAAAAAAGTATTTAGTCAGCCACCAATTGTGCAAGTTCTCCCATTTAAAAAGATGAGAGAGGCCTGTAATTTTCATCATAGGTACACTTCAACTATGAGAGACAGAATGAGAAAAAAAATCCAGGAAATCACATTGTAGGATTTTTAATGAATTAATTGGTAAATTCCTCGGTAAAATAAGTATTTGGTCACCTACAAACAAGCAAGATTTCTGGCTCTCACAGACCTGTAACTTCTTCTTTAAGAGGCTCCTCTGTCCTCCACTCGTTACCTGTATTAATGGCACCTTTTTGAACTCGTTATCAGTATAAAAGACACCTGTCCACAACCTCAAACAGTCATACTCCAAACTCCACTATGGCCAAGACCAAAGAGCTGTCAAAGGAGACCAGAGACAAAATTGTAGACCTGCACCAGGCTGGGAAAACTGAATCTGCAATAGGTAAGCAGCTTGGTGTGAAGAAACCAACTGTGGGAGCAATTATTAGAAAATGGAAGACATACAAGACCACTGCTAATCTCCCTCCATCTGGGGCTCCACGCAAGATCTCACCCCGTGGGGTCAAAATGATCACAAGAACGGTGAGCAAAAATCCCAGAACCACACGGGGGGACCTAGTGAATGACCTGCAGAGAGCTGGGACCAAAGTAACAGAGGCTACCATCAGTAACACACTACGCCGCCAGGGAATTAAATCCTGCAGTTCCAGACGTGTCCCCCTGCTTAAGCCAGTACATGTCCAGGCCCGTCTGAAGTTTGCTAGAGGGCATTTGGATGATCCAGAAGAGAATTGGGAGAATGTCATATGGTCAGATGAAACCAAAATAGAACTTTTTGGTAAAAACTCAACTCGTCGTGTTTGGAGGAGAACGAATGCAGAGTTGCATCCAAAGAACACCATACCTACTGTGAAGCATGGGGGTGGAAACATCATGCTTTGGGGCTGTTTTTCTGCAAAGGGACCAGGACGACTGATCCGTGTAAAGGAAAGAATGAATGGGGCCATGTATCGTGAGATTTTGAGTGAAAACCTCCTTCCATCAGCAAGGGCACTGAAGATGAAGCGTGGCTGGGTCTTTCAGCATGACAGTGATCCCAAACACACTGCCAGGGCAACGAAGGAGTGGCTTCGTAAGAAGCATTTCAAGGTCCTGGAGTGGCCTAGCCAGTCTCCAGATCTCAACCCCATAGAAAATCTTTGGAGGGAGTTGAAAGTCCGTGTTGCCCAGCGACAGCCCCAAAACATCACTGCTTTAGAGGAGATCTGCATGGAGGAATGGGCCAAAATACCAGCAACAGTGTGTGAAAACCTTGTGAAGACTTACAGAAAACGTTTGACCTCTGTCATTGCCAACAAAGGGTATGTAACAAAGTATTGAGATGAACTTTTGTTATTGACCAAATACTTATTTTCCACAATAATTTGAAAATAAATTCATTAAAAATCCTACAATGTGATTTCCTGGATTTTTTTTTCTCATGTTGTCTCTCATAGTTGAGGTATACCTATGATGAAAATTACAGGCCTCTCTCATCTTTTTAAAAGGGAGAACTTGCACAATTGGTGGCTGACTAAATACTTTTTTGCCCCACTGTATATGCTCTTTCTGAATTTAGGGAGAAGACTTGTCACTCAAAGTATCAAACAGGTGGGGACTCAAAATGACCACAGGGAAACTGAAAATGATGACAAAGAAATGCAAAACAACTGCAAAGACACACAAACAGAACGACAACAACTAAAAGGGGAAAAACCTGCCACAAAGACACTGAGAACAACCACAAGCAAAGACAAAATTACTGCAAAAAGGGACCTCATTTTGAACAGAAACAATGGTAGTTAAAGAGAAACAGACTTTGTGATTCTACTTGAATTGTGTCTTGAGATACACATACGATGTTTTTCAATTTAAGATCATTTTGCAAGTTAGGGAGCCAAACATATTTGTAAAAGTATTGAATTATGAGGCTGTGAAACTACATAATTAGAAAGAGCATTCAACCACAACGTGCATAAATTGGCCTAATAACTTTCAGTGTCTTTTTGTAACGGGAAGTACAGTTCTCTCACAAGCAACGGATCTTGCTTATTCTTACACTTCCCAGGAAGATAAAGACATCAGAAGTCGCTGATAAAAAAAGACATGGTACCTAGCTAGCTTGTGCGTGACCAGAGATGTACTGTAAGTCAAATTTAAAACTCAATAGCGTTACAACAAACTGCGACTTACTCTTCGACAATTGTCTGATAAATGAATTAACATTATGCGTGTAATTCATTGCACGATTCAGATAGGATTATTTTCGGGGTTTTTTCCCATTGATTACCGTTTTTAACTTTTATCTGAAATAAGGTCCTATGAAGGAGAGTAGAAAGGGAGGAGCTTTGTCCATCTCTTCAGGACGTGCTTGTGCCCCTTCTTCTTGGGCTTTGTAGTGAGTCTTTGCACGTTTTGATTTGTTCATAATTACATAATCAACAGAACCAATGCATAAAATACTAATTTGAATATGCATTACCTTGCAGGAATGAAGAGCTCCAGCTGTTCATATCCTCAGGTCAGATGGTCCAGGCTGATGAAGAGCTGCAGTCCATCACCTGCATCCTCGATCAGAGAGGAACTGCATCCTCTGAGTTATGGAGGAACAGTGACTGCAGATCGAGTCGGGTAGCGCCGCCAAAACCTATCTCTACCCCTCCTCGACATCGGAATTCAACCCTCTCTTCCTTGGTTTCTTTTGTCCCAGATTACCCAAAGGAAACCCCATGGACTAGACTTATTCTAAACATGCAGGACATTTTCAGCTTGATCAAAAAGGATTCAAACATGGTGACCCAGCAGGACAGCGTCACGATGAATCAGCTTAATAGGTTTATTATTTTCTGTGATGAGGACATACCACTTCAGTGTTTAGGGGACATAACCTCTGAGGATTGTCGGACATCTAAAGGGGATACTGACTGGCATTTTAGTGACAACAACATGTTAGTCACCGCCCATGCTCCCAACACAAACAACTCTAACAGGAATAAATATGAACTGGTTATCAGAGACCATTTTAACAACCTTAAAAGTCTTCTGAAGTCTTGTCAAATCTACGGTGCACCAGGAGAACTTTCTGTTGTAAACGCGGATGGAGGAATAAGGAAGAGTGTTTCTTTTGATGATGAAGTCATTGTCTACCTGTTTGATCAGGTACTGGTTTCTTGTTTGGGTTTCTGACTTTCTTTTTCAGTGGGATATGCATGGTAAATATGCTTTTATAATTTAAACCTAGGCTTCATCTGTTTCCTGTTTAATCTATACTGACTTTCCACTCTTAGGAGAGTCCCACCATGGAGCTGCACCCTGAGGCCTGCCCATCTCTGCCTGATGTCACATTAGATGACACAGGTACTATTTTTAAATGATGACATGTATTTTATCCCTAATATTTCACATACTTTACACCTTTGCAGTTGTGGAAAGTCTCATTTAAGTACATTAACTCAGGTGTAAATTGAGTAAATTAGTATAAAATGTATTTTGTCCTGAAATTAGGATCTTCCTCCAATATTTGTTATTGATTTCAGGGTGAAATAGAGACAAGATGTTAGGAGGGATAATTTAAACATTAACAGTTACTGGTCAGAAATGCATTAAAAAAACTGAATAACATTTCATTTGAGATTACACATATGTAAAAACATATAATATATTAGCCATTTATCTTTCAGTAAAAAATGTCCTTTTGTTTGATTATATCACTAAATACTTCCAACTGAAATGCCTCTGACAGTGTACCGAGATCAAAGCGTGACACTAACTTTAATGTTCGATGCTGCAGGATATTGGCACTTCATCGTCACTAACTGTGTGTTTTACCTGCAGGCCTGGAGTGGGAAGACGACTTCTCAGCGTTGGAGAAGAACTGCCATTTTCAGTGTGTAACACACTCTCAGCAACACACCCTTCCCCTGCCGACACCGAGCACCGCTGCTTTATCCCGGCGTCTCTTTCTCTCACAAACCTGCCTTTTTCTCACCCATGTCACGGAGGCAGACCTTGAGCCATGAGATAAAAAGGTTATTTACACACAAATACAAACACATTGAGTTGAAGGTGCTGTTTTTGACACTGTGGTGGTCAAATGCAGCCAAAAGGCCAGCTTACTGTCACCGTGGCCTAATGTGACATCCACACTTGTTTTTCTTTCAGACAGCCAACCTTGGCCTAATGGAAAAACTGACTAATCGGGCTGATCTGGTCCTCTTCACCTTCTCCCTCCTCTTTTATGATGAGTCAGGGACTTTAATGGCTTTTTCTCCCTCTCTCTGCTTGAAAGCACCTGCCGTTCGTGACATCAGAGCCACGCAGGACTGTGTGACGGTGCATTCAGCTTTCACAGTTGTTGGTGTGACAAGATCGCTGGAAATTATGTGACAAAAAAACAGCCAGTTGCATAAAAGAGCTGGTACCTTTCCAGCTGTGGACCTCTTTGGAAGCTGCTTTCCATGCCAGGTCTTTTGACCTTATCTGTGAATGGAAACACGAATGTCAATTTCAATAAACATAATTGAATAAAATTGTGTCGGAAATCTCATTTAAGTTGCTGTTAGAACTCCAGATTAAGGAGTTGGTGTTGTTTATAGTTCAGTTTGTTGTCATGCTTGGGGAGGCCCTGTTTGCTCGTCTCATTACTAAAGTGTATTCAACTCAGAATTTATCAGCGGCTGTGACTGAATCAACAGAGTAAGCCTGAGGGCCAGTGGAGCCAGAAACTGAACAAACTAAAAAGTAAAAGATAATGTTTCCACAGTGCCAGCATCAGCGAGGTTTGGTTGATTAGATACAGTGTACCTGAGGAAACACACACACACACACACACACACACACACACACACACACACACACACACACACACACACACACACACACACACACACACACACACACACAAGCTGGTCAAGGACACCAAAGTGTTTGGTTCTTGCTGGGAGCGTCACACCTGGAATTTTGTTGTTGTTGCATATTTGTGATGTTTTCGCATTGATGATAATGATGCTTAAAGCTGTTATTTATTTACTTATATCCTAAAATACTCATTGGTAATGTCCTATTTTCAACAGTAGGCTTCTATTACATTCTTCAAATTATTACTGTTTAGGCATTTTCTTGTTTACAAACAGTCACATGCTATTACAGGTTTACCTTTAAGCTAACATGCCACTTAGCTTCATAATTGTAGCATTACAAGAGAAAGCATTTGAATTATTTACTAATACTCTGTGTTTTCGCATAGATTCATGTGGATTAATTAACACCTTTCCCTAACTCATTCATTACATATTTTACTCACCTCTGCTCTGCTACACGGATGCTACATTTTCTTTCTTGCTAGCTGCTAGCTTACATTTAGCTTATCCTCAGTTTGGCTCCTAAACATCCTGGATTTGGTATAAAACGTAAGGTAAATGTAAATGTCTAGTCTAGTTATGAACTTTAAAAATCATGAACACAATGTAAAGTATTAGTTCCATTAACTAACCTACTCTAAGTGAGGCTAATTTATGACGACAGAATATAAAAGGTCATGCTCTTTAGATGCTAGCTTAAATGTTGCTCAGTTTGGCTCCTGAAAATCATGGATATAGTATAAAACGATAGGAAATATAACTTTTTAGTTTAGTTTTGATCTCTATACATTTAAAAAACATTATTTCCAGACCATATTCTGGGGTTGTTTTAAATATGAGTAAATTAAGTGGAATCTGAATGTCTACAAACATTCAGATTAAAGAAAATGAAACACAAATGGGTCTGGATAGGACTAAGACAGTTTAGAAAGGTGGTCGAAATCCTGACTGCTACTTTACTTTTAAAGAAATACTCCTCATGGCAAACACACCACTCCTTAGTTATCACAGCAGGTAAGGGTCAATAATCCCAACTGCCAACATTGTGTCCAGGTCAAACAGACTTCAGATCATAGCCTACAAGTGGCTAAGGCGTGTTTGGGTGACTATTCAAAAAGCTCATTATGTTATTATGCTGTCTTCTTTTTCGTTTGGAATCGGTGTTCAGTTTCAATGTGTTGTGTGGGTACAACGCAAAGAGGTTAAAACCGTTTGTCTGTTCAACAATGGGATGAATGTGTCTCTGTACATTGAGGAGCAGCCTCCAGGACTGTATTCAAATGAAGCAGCTGAAGGTGATAAGCCACAATGGAAATTATGTTAACTGCCCGGAGTTAGAGGGACGGACGAGGAACCAAAGATGTACTGTAAGTGTTTTTCAGTTACGATTCAGAAAATCACAGAACCCATCCATCCATCCATCCATCCATCCATCCATCCAAGAACCCAAGAATCCATCCAGAACCCAAAAGCACAAATTCAGAGCAAGCTTTATGTCCAAAATCATTTTGCATCAGTCTCAAAAATCAGACAGAGGTTCCAAACTTTGCAGGAAGGTAGATAAGGCAGACACAACTGCCTTATCTAAATGGTTTAGTTTTTAAGTGTTACTATAATGTAGACTAAGTAGTTTAAATGATTTAAATACTGTACCACCAAATGATAGGTTAACTAACAAAATAAGGATGTATTATTATGCATTATTATTAATTATTTAGATTTGTTCTTTAGAATCATTTTAGACACTTTATATTTCCATTAAGACTTGATGTTTTTGGCAGTATTGTGACAGTGTGCAGCAGCAGCAGCAGCAGCAGTCTGTGGGCGGGGCACAGTGAGCTCGCTCTGTGATTGGCTGAGCAGCGCTACGTGTACATCAGTCCGCTACAGGTAGTTCGCATGTGACAGTTATCTGCGCGTGTGTGTGTGTGTGTGTTTGTCTGCTGCCCTCACAGCTCTTCACTTTATATGATGGTGCATTCAATGACCGGCTGCATGATGACGATTATCCCTTAAAAACTCAGGAGGAGGAAAGTTAGTTTAACGCAAGGTAAGACTTGATTTGATTTATTTAAGTTGTTTAAGTCACTTTAAGGGCTGCTGTTATTATTATTTACTACAATGAATGTTTATTTTATATCAGCAACAACAGATTAAACTTGGGTTAGGGATATAAGAGAGGGATGTTGATGGAGAAGTGTCTCTTCCTTTATATCGTGTGCATATCTACTGTATGTAAAACAGCTTAATCTGATTTTTCTTGGCAGTTTTTCTACATTAGCATATTTGATGATGTGGTTTATAGCTTGTGAACCTCCTTTAAACTACCCTCACTACAGGATACTTCAACCTAACTTCGGGGAGTTTATTCATCATTGCTTTTTTTTGGGTTAGTTAAAGAGCATTTGAGGTGAATTATGGAGAGCTGGTTAGTCTTGTGAGTGTAACCTTGAAATGGGCTTTATCGCAGGAACACGGGGGATAAGAGAGGCTAGACTAACAGAGCAACATCATGCAGTTTTCACACTGCAACAGGCTGATTAGATACAACAGGATGCTGGGCTGTTTGAGTTGGAGGGAGGCTCATTTAGCAAATGGGGATAACATGCTGCCTGGGCAAAGACTTTAATTTAATGTTAAGATGCCTTTGTGTAGTTAAGTTGTTCTTAGTCCTGTGAAGAGCTGATAACTCAGATATTTAAATCAAGTAAAAGTGGCAATATCAATTGTAAAAATACTCTGTTAAAGTAGAAGTTCTGCTTTTAAATCATAGTTTAAAAAAAGGATTGGCACAAATTTGTACTTAAAGTACAGTAAAAGTAATTTGTGTGGGCTATGACTCATTTCAGTTCAACTATGATTGTGGATGAATGTATGTGGAGGAAAAGGTGGAGCGAATTTATTTTACTTACTAATGCAGGATATAATACCCTATCATAATACGTTCATTTATATTTTGTATTAGATCATTTGAAACTGAGTAGTTATAGAACTGAAAAATACATGTCATGAAGTAAAAAGTACAATATCTTTAAAATGTATTGGAGAAGAAGCATAGCGAAGTATACAAGGATAAAGCTCAGGTGAATACCTTTAAATTGTACTTAGGTACAGTACACGAGTACATGTACTTCACCACAACCCACTGCTCCTCTGTAACACGCCCATCTTCTCTCCCAGGCCTGTTGAAGCTGTCAGATCTATAAACTGTCAGAGTGAGAAAGCTGAATCAGGATGAAGTCCAAAGGGAAGGCAGTAAAACCCTCCAGGAGGACGTGGTCTGACCCGAGCCAGAGCTTGAACCAGACACAGAACCAGAGCAGGGCTCCAGTGAGCAGGAGGGATCGGAGGCCTCAGTCCGGATCAGGGGCTCCTGGAGGGGGTCTCTGAGGGGCGGAGGGCGGCGGCGCAGGACCCGCGGCTCCAACACCAAGGAGCGCAGCAAGAGGCGCCTGGAAAGCAACGAGCGGGAGAGGCAACGCATGCACAAACTCAACAACGCCTTCCAAGCGCTACGTGAGGCCATCCCTCACGTGAACACCGAGAAGAAGCTGTCCAAGATTGAGACTCTGACCCTGGCGAAGAACTACATCAAAGCCCTGACCACCATCGTGGTGGACATGTCTGGGGCCGGCCTGCCTGCAGGGGGGGTTTCCTCAGAGGCTAACGCCGCCAAGCTGCTCCAGTGCTACCAAAAGCACCTGGAGGAGGAAGGGGAGGACGATCTCACCCAGTATCTCACCCACATGCACAGCTTCAGCCAGCGCAGCTAACAGAGGCTGCAGACCAGAGGAGTGTGTGGTGACCTTTAGGGCCAAATATCCCTGGGATCAGAAGTGGGTCTCTGCAGGAAGTGGGTGCTGTTCTCTGACAATAAACCCAACACTTGACCATCACAAAAGTGCCCTTCCTGCAAAATAAGGAATGATTACGGACCATTCTCAAAAGACTGCAGATCGTGGTTATGAAGAGTAAGGAGAGTCATGTGTTTTCGTACTCAGGAACGAATCTTCCGCAATTCTGTGTCTTTACTTGTCGTCGTGTATGGGCAGGAGCTTGTTCTCCTTTGTGTTATCTTGTGATCTCCTTGTGTGTTTTTCTGTTGAGGAACCTGCTGAGCGTAGCCTCTAGTCACAACTGTCAGGAGGAAAAGAAAGACAAGTGGTCGGCCTGAATATTGAAAATAAGTGAGAAACTGTGTTTGCTCACAACGACAATCTAACAGTCTTCTCATAGGGTGTGCACACGCCGCTGCAAGGCTCGGATAATATTGAAAGTGTGTGTTTTTTGACTATGTTCTGTCTCCATGTGTCTCCAACTGCAGACATAGTAGTGAATAAGACCAGGAAAAACTATTTGGAGAGTTGTTATCAATAAACACATTTATTTATTGACAGAAGGACTGTTACTTTGACCATGCACAACACTTGATAAATGTACTCCACTATGTCAACAGCAGGGATGTGTTGCACGCTACAGTAACACAACATGTTAGTTATTCACAGATAAAACCCACAGATATCTGTACACTTTCCACATTTCAACAAAGGCTGCATCATATTTAGACGATTCATTATGATACAGAGGAATTTAGACAGTTTTCAACATAAATAAAAGCCTGAATGGATATTTATGTTTTTAAATTAAACGCTCTGTCAAAAGTAGAAACACTATTCCAGCTTAATATTTTACCACAGCAGCACTACACTTTTGATATCTTACAGATTTTTAACAAAAATATAGTTGTTTTTAATATCTTCTTCTCATTGCTCAGTCATTGTACTACTGACTCTGTAAATGCCTACATGCAAATTCAAACATGCTCCTGAGAAAGAGGAAGGTTCAGTTTTAGCATTTTAACCACAGAACGTGTACAAGTAATCCACACTGTTACCTTATTTATAACTTATTGCACGTACTCCATGACAATGACATTCAAATTAAAAAAAATAAAAGCTTTATGAAACATCAGTCCACTGTTGGTACAAGGCAAGCAGCAACCACCACAGGAAGATAAAGCCAGTTAAAGCTGCTACACACAGGCTCCAAAAGCACTGTCAGTGTATTGAAGTCAACGGGAAGAACCCTAACATTTCCTGGTAAAATACAAAGCAAGTTTTTTTTTTACAAGAACTAATCGCCACATTTGTACCAATACACACTTAAGCTAAAAGAAAAGTGTGTGTGTGTGTGTGTGTGTGTGTTTGGGAACTTGCCTTGCTTCAAATAAGGCTTAGCGTCACACAGGTTTCACCCACATTTGGACCCAGATCTAGGCTTCAAAAAGGTCCATTTTAGAAGATTCTACAGCCATGCTTTTCTGCAGTCTGTCAGAACGGAATAAATCCCAGAGAAATCAGGCTTTATTCTGTTGGAAAATGTGTTAACCTGTTGCCTGTAAGATAATATTAAGCAGAAGTTTTAAATTAAAAGTCAGCTCTGTGACCGACAGCCGAGCAACTGTGATTCAAGTACATTCATTTCATTTTATCATAGAAAACCCTAACTTTCCAAGTTCATCTTAACCTAACATGAGGTACTCTATACAAAGAAACTACATAAACATGATGAATAAATAAGGACAAAATGCATTAAGACCATCAAGGTCAATGTCAGTGACTAAAGACACACAGCAAAGTTACACAAATGCCCATACCGATTGAAATAACATTAAAGTCAAGACAATAAATTGAAACAAATTCAGCTCATATGAGATTCTGAGAATCCAAACTGAGAACTTTCTGTGACCCTGACTGCAGGATCACTAAAGGCTGTCCTCCAGAGTTTAGAGTTCAATTATCAATGTTGCTACTCCTGTGTTAAAAGTAGAAGTACTTTAAAACAAAACAGACTAAATATTACTACGAAGGTACTATGGTTGAGGAAGGCTCTGTACAGTGTGTGTGTGTGTGTGCACGCGCGTGTCTAGCATCCCACAGCATCGCCGTTGACCTCTGTGCTGACGGGGAGGGGGCTCTGAGGGGCCAGGGCCGCCAGAGAAGGGAGACGTATGCGAGGCGGCTCCATGCAGTTCCCCCTCATTGTGATGTGGTCCCACCCACCCTAAAACACCAGAACAGAGGGAGAAAAATCAGCAGCGTGCGTTTGTGTTTGTTGCAAGAACATATATTTAGTTTGACACGTTGCAAACACACAACACACCAGCATGTTGTTAATAAAGTACATATCAAAGATGGTGAACTCACCCCAATGCCGTAGTCCCAGGTCTGTCCTTTAGGCTCCAAAGGTTCGACTCCCAGTCGATGGCACACCGTTCCACAGCTCAGACTATGGCTGCCCTGCACCTTGTCTGCTATGATCCACACCTACCCCACAACAACAAAAATCACCAAACAAACAACATGCAAGGGTTGTTTATAACCCCAACGTGTTATTTCTTACTGTGGATTCATGTGTTGAATGAACAAAAACGTTTTCCTGGTACTGACCTGGTCCAGAGGCCCCACAGAGACTTTGCGTACGTTATTAGAGATGTGTTCCCAGGAGGAGCCCTGAGGGTAGCTGGGGGTCACGTCCTGCCGGTACCACAGGTTACCTGCACAGGAAATGCTACTTAATGCTATGTAATTATTGAAATGAATGTGTGTCCAAAAGGTTGGCTCTAAGTAGAAATGCAATAGCCTCACCATTTTCATCTACAGTGTACACTGACGCCCGGCCGACAGACACCTGCTTCAGCTTCTGTTTGGCCGGGGAGGGAATGTGGTACCAGCTGTCTCCTGCAGAGGGAGACAAAACACAACATGCTGAATGGTAGGAAAGTAGAAATCATCTTTATTATACAGAATCTGACAAGTTTGGTTTCTGTAACCCTCCTCCTCATTTCAGATTATCCCAGTTTCTCCCTCTGACCTGCAGGGCTCTCTGCAGAGACAGATCCTCTGTAAAAGGCAGAACCATCCTTGGCGATGGCCCAGACCTGGCTGGCAGCTCCGATGGAGATGGACTTGAAAGGCTGGTCAGTTCCCACGTGGAGCCAAGAGGATCCCTAAGAGACAACCAGACGATGTTAGGATAGCTACCTCCAAAAGTACATTTTAAAATTGTCTTTGTTGCAGCTACACTGGAGGTGTTTATGCATCAGACTGAAAAGTGTCCTTCTGCACATTTGCATACAAGACATGAATGATGATGTGTCAGAAAAGAGGTGCATCTCCAAGGCAAGGATTGATTATGTTCTGCAGAGTATAAAACATAAATATCTCTAAATGTTTCTGGGTGTTTAACCTGTCCACGAGGAGTCTGTATCGGTACAGTAAAAGTGACTCACGGCAGGCGTCAGTGTGGTGACTCCCAGTCTGCAGAGCACGTCTCCCTTGTTGCTGATGGCCCACAGAGGAACCACGTCCACGCTGATCTGCGCCGCACACGGCAGGATGGTCACATCACTCAGGGAGATGGGAGGAACCTCCTGCCACGGTCCTGTGGTGGTCAGTTTACATTTCCTGTGCAGGAGGAGAAACACACGCCCTTAGCGGGAATATCTGAAGATGCTGCTGGAGAATGAGGTCTAGAAAAATAAACAAATAGCCATTGATAATGCACGTTATTGAGCTTCTATCAGGCTAAAATAATCTGTTTGTTCCCATACAATTAAATGAGTTTGTTGAAAGCTGTTAAGGATTGCTTTGTTAATCCTGGACGATATTATTTATGAAATACAGTACGCTCTTATTTTGAAAGGCAAAACCAAGACCAGTGAAAATTATTGGAAGAGTGCTGATCATGCAGTTTATGGCAACCCTCCCAGTTTGGGGCAATAACTTAATTTCTGCATCTGTGTATGTAGTTAGAGTATCAGCATTATTGATGGGATGTAAATAAATGTACAAAAATGACTAAAAATCACTTAAAAACATTGAATAATTGCTCCATTAGTCTTTAAACATCCAGAATATTCATTTTAAATAGTTTTATTGTAAGGCTTGGAAAAAAGTAGGATTGTAAAAATCTACCAAAAATATACTGTGATCATCTAATATAGTTTCCTGCTCTGACCAAAGATCAACACTTTCTCTCTGCTCCGTCAACTCTGCTAAAGTTCTGTTGACTTTTCTAAAAACCTTCCCACACAAACAAAAACTGCAAATGTCAAGTGCCCTGGCCCCCCTTTGTGACCGCTGTGCACTTGCTGATCCTGAGAGTAATGTGCCAGTGTTGCTTTTTATAGTACCTGGCCCATCGCCTGCGCCGCACAAAGTCCTTCAGCGTTTTATGGCCATGATACGACCTGCATGGATGGGGAGGAGGAAGACAGAAGTGCAGGAAACAATAAACATGTTAAAGTCAGAACTATTACAGCAGCACAGCTAAAAGAAATGACAGCAGGTGGGTTTGAGAAATGGAAACCTACGCTGGAAAATCAGCCGCGTACTGCCAGCCGTCTCTGTCCGCCCCCCCCGACACACTGTAGTCCACAGACCAGTCAGACATCTGAAAACAGCCAACACAGGAAGTGAAATACGGTGGAAGAACACGTCTTTATCTCTGGATACACACCTTGTTGTTTACTTAAGACTGAAAATATGAGTTTGGTCAGAATGGATGCATGGTGGTTCATTTGCTTACAGATCACAGAGTGTGTGTGTGTGTGTGTGTGTGTGTGTGTGTGTGTGTGTGTGTGTGTGTGTGTGTGTGTGTGTACTCACCCATGTCCACTGAGGGGAGGGGGGTTTCATATTTGTTTTGGTGCACTCTCGTAGTCCTGATGCATCACTCCACATGTAGCGGTCTGTGGGGAGTCCTCTGAAATAAATTAAAACAACAAATGTAATTAGAGTGACAGCTAAAGATAAAAGACTGCTTTCATGATTTCATCCATTAGTAGTTTGGCTGATACAATGTCCACTATGGTAATCATTGTTGCCTGAAAGCCCAAGATGACAATCTGAAAATGTGTTGCTTTCTCCGAACTCAAAGACAAGACTTGAATTAAGTGAATTTCACATTTCTAAATGATCCCTGGCGTTTGAATAGACACAGTTGGCCATTTGAATCTGGGGATTTCCAATTCAGCTCCCAAAGAGACTGTTTCTGCTCAACAAAAAATGGGTAGATGTATTTCCTGGATGAAAGTAACTACCTCCCCCAGCTCGAGTCTCACCTGTTGGTGTATCCGGTGACGGGGTTCCACCTCTGGTTCTCATAGATGTAGACGCTCTTGGAGTCTGACTGTGTGTAAATGTTATCCATGCTGCTGGCCATGCCCTGGAAGAATCCGCCTCCGTATCCTCCGGTGTGGACCCAGGCCGTGTGGTCGTAGCCGATCCCCCACACTATGCCCACACTGTTGCACTCCACGATACGGAGGTGACCTCCGACCTGCCGCCAGAACCTGCACAAAAGGAAAGAATGCTTCATAAAGGTGGAACGATTTAGATAAATATAGTACACCGCTTCTTTTTTACATCTGGTCGCAGGGCGTGGGGTAAGGCATGGCCTCCAGACTGGGGGAGGGCTCACTGACGAAGATGTCTCCTTTACAGGTGATGGACCAGGAGGCCTGTTTGGAGGGAGGACCCTGGATCCCTCTGGAGTCGCAGCAGGAGACGCTCAACAACGCCAGCTTCAGTCGGTAGAGAGGAGAAGGAAGACAGAGCGGATCGGAGAGGGACGGAGAGACAAATTATACACATTACTATTCACTGAGCATTTCCAGAGACTCTCTTGAGCCCTGTCCCAATTTGAAAACCTCTGAGCTAGCAGAACCCTATGCAACATTGTGTTTTAGTGCCAGTAATAAAAGCTGTGCAGTATTCATACTCACCCAGTCTTGCATCTCCAGCTCTGTGGCTGCTGAGAGTCTGATGGGCCACCTCTGTTTGGTCCGCTCAGGAGTGTAGATGGCAAAGGAGTGTTTGGAGTCATTCAGCACGGGGACCAGGATGTTGACCTCGTTGATGAAGGCGTGCAGGTACTACAGAGAGCAAATAGAGGAAGAAAGGATAAGAGAAAAGTTCTAGTGAGTTAAAACTGAAACAGCAGAACTGATTTTTTTTAAATGATTCATACCAGGTGTTTTGAAAATATGACCTTGAGACTACCAAAGAATATCTTCCTCAGTAATGCTTGCGGTCGAATGTTGTACTGACACTAGTCTAATCCACATCAACCTGAGAACACACACACTTTTCCTCACCTTCTTCTCCTCATAAAAGTTATAATAGATGAAGAGGATGCCGTCCTTGTTGCCCTCTGGTCCTGAGAACTGCTCCAAGGCAAAATGAACGTCGATCCACTTGTGAGGCTTCCAGTCTCTCCACCACTGCATGGTTCCCTTCTTCACCCACACTGACTGCGTTCAGACAGAAGAGAGAACAATTAGTGATGAATAGAAGAGGGGGGTAAGATGGAACAATACCACACAAAGACAGAGAAATAAGGACTTGAAAAAGAACAAATATTCTGAAAACCAAGTAGAAGAGCTCCTGATGTTGAGTAGGGTCACATCCTGTCGATATGTACCTGTTCTATGGCTTGTTCATAATGTCTGAAATTATCCATCTCTCTCTTGGTCCTCTCACTGAGCTGCTCAAAGATTTGTCTCCTCCAGGCTGCCGTCTGTGCCGGGCTGACGGACAGACTCATGGACTGGACTGACTGGACCAAAGCTGGGATGGAGACATAGGAAAATAATAATGGAACAAATGGACTTTAACCGAACCACATGTTTCTTAATGAAATGGAGTTATACTAGCCTTGACTTTGGAGCAGATATGTTACATGAAGAGTCACTGTGTGTTCTGGGTTTGGATGTTATTGAATAATTGGTACATGACTTCAGACAGTATGTAAGAAAGAGCTGCTCTGAGCAAAAGACTTGCTTACTGTTAGAGGAACATTTCACCCCAGATATGCAAATGTTTGATATCAATACCTCCCCCTGTGTTACCTTAATGTTTCAAGCAAACGCTATTTTTTCACTAGCTCCACAGTCAATGAACAATCCCAAAATGTAGGAAATGGTACATTGAAGATAGTTAAATCTACTTTGGGATGAACAACGAATAAACACTTTCATGCAGAGGATTGTATAAGTGAAACTCGTTGGCTTTAGTAAATAAACCCCCAATTACTTTTTCTTAGTTTTCCTCACATGCCTCCATAACTACATTTCCTTCAAGGATTCAAAGTATCACAAGGTTAGTAATTGATCTACAAATGATCATTTTGTGCGCTGACCTTATAGCTGTAAAGACGCAGAGTCTAATAGCTTAATCTAATACCACAAAGTGATCTAATTTAACTCACATGAGGCGTTCATGGAGTTGAACCAGTTGAGTTGGGAGTGGCTGTCCACGTTGCAGCCGCCCCCGCTGACCCAGGCCCACAGAGGGCGCTCATCCGTCCCGTACGGGTCCTCCATGGCCAGGGTGTAAGTGGCAACTGAGGACAGGCTGCAGGTGTCAGCAGAGTCCAACACGACTCCAGTCTGAGCCTGCTGACTCTGCGCCTCCTCCAGATCCACGTTACTCCACTGGGGGTCCAGAGGGGATATAGCTACACCTGCACAGGGGGCTTTGAGATCTTCCTCCAGGGCGAGGGGTTCCTCCTCCAGAACAGCAGGAGTTCCCTCTCTGGAGGTCTTTGCTGGTTCTCGGTCGGAGACGAGTTCAGAGATGAAGCTGTCGCTGGTGACTTTGGGGATGCGGGGTTTAGGGGCGTCGACAGGTTGTTCCGTGGGGGCATCGACGAAGGACTCGGGAGAGGAGGAGGTGATGAGGCCGGCGGCTCCGTCTGTAGATCCTCTCTCTGACTCCACGTCGCTCACTGCTGACTGAGCGCGCACCTCCCCACAGAAATAAATTCCAGCGCTGCGACGTGGAGGGAGAGGAGATCACAAGCATTTACATTTCATTTAGCTGTTTCATCCAAAGCGTCTTACAATAAGTGCAATCAAACATGGGGAGACACAATCAGAACAGAATAACCCTTCAAGAACATTTGCTTCAAATTTGACGAAAAATGTCAGTTTTTTTCATTTTTTTGTATAATTTCTTTATTATAGTCAACAGCAAGTATTTCAATCCTGGATATAATGGCCTGCTCTGGTAACATATGTCTGTAATTCTACTATTCCTGCATCTTCCAGTGATTAAAAACACCTTCCAACACCAGAAAATAAAACTAATCATGTAATAATAAAAGTTGGTTTGTTCTTAAACTGCAACTTAGTTTGAGCTCATCTCTTCATTCCATTAAAGTTTAACATTATCGTAAGGATTTGGCTCCTGCAAACACTAAAATCAATAACCAATATGTCTTCTAGTGTATGATAGTGTGTGTGTGTGTGTGTGTGTGTGTGTGTGTGTGTGTGTGTGTGTGTGTGTCCACTGAGACTCTCCACCTCTGCAGGGAGCTTGCGCTGGCACTGGAGTGGGATCTGTCTCCGTCTCGGGGGAGGGTGATGGCCCTCCAGGTTTTCCCGCTCAGCTCACTGGAGGTCACACCTTGTCTGAAGTACACCGCCCGATCCTCTGAGCTGATAGCCAACACCTACACACACAACAACAACAACAACAACAACAGGTTGATTTCAATTCGTCACAAACTTGGCGCTCGAATGCTAAAAGCAGCAGCAGTTTAGTGTGTTCGTGTGGCTCTCATTTACCTGATCGTTTAGTCCGACGTTGATCATTATCATTTCTCCCACCATGTTGATCCAGCCCGAGCCACAGGGGTTGTGGGAGTTAACGCCGCGCCTGAACCACACCTGGCACAGCAGGAGAGAGGGGAGACTTTTAGCTCGAAACACATCTCCTTAAATATAGTAATGGTTGATACCAGCAGAGTATTGTTCCTCTTTCATAGTGCAGCTAGAAGCAATGCTCTACTACTCATCTACTACACCGCGCACATCTGTTTGTAGTACACATATCTACATATTATACATTTGATTCTTGTCTAATTTTTGCATTATTTTATTTGCACTATGTATGTTGAGTTGTTGGAGGAGCCTGGGATATAAGATCTGCTGTGCATATGACAAATAAAACCTGTGAACCTTTAATCCCATCATTTTGTGTGTCTTTTATGATGCTTATTAGAGATTTCTCTCACTTTGTTGTCCTTGGTCAAAGCCCAAACGACGTTGACTCCCACGGCGACATGTGTGGCTCCCACATCAGGACTGGGAGACTCCACCGTGACCCAGGAGGTTCCTGACAAGCGAAAAATATTGATTTAGGTAACGATATTCAAAACAATCACATCCAAACCTCCATCAGTGAGCCGGTGTACCTTTGGGGCAGTCTCTGCTGACGCCCTCCCTGACGAGGAGCTGGCCCTCCCACAGCACCGCCCAGACCAGATCCCCGGGGCCACAGCTGATCTGGATCACCTCCCCGGGGAGAGACACCTCCTCCCACACAGAGCCCTCAGGATTCAGGTGATAGATTCCCTCTCTGAACCAAACCTGGAGAGAGAAGGAGGGATGCGGTACGTGAGGGAATAAATCTATCTGCAATATGAAAAGTTGCTATCAGATTTGTATTTTGTTGCTGTTATCATTTTTGTGTTTTATATATATTGTATATATAGGAGCTGTAGAAATATTCAAAGGGGTCATCAGGGTTTCCATTCAAACTGAAGCACTGTCAAATCTGGCAGAAAATATGAAGGAAACTAAGGTTGTGATGATTCAAAAACACCAGCTGGATATGTTTTATTTAATACTTTATTATCCTTTTTCATAAAATATCAGCTGTGTAATCAGTGGAAAATATTAAACACAACAGTCTTTGTGTTGTCCATTATTAACACTCCACCCCCCCAACAAACTAAATCTAAATTGTACAAAACAAAACTGAAATATTACAAACAAAATTGTAAAAAATAACAATAAAATGAAAAGCAGAAATATAAAATAATAATACAAATAATAAACTGAAAAAATATAAAAACATAAATATATATGCTTTAAAACATAGGCTACTAAGCAAAATAGGTCTTGGTATATAAATAGGTAAGGGGTAATGTGCAGCGAGACGGTTATTATAATGCTGAACGGCGGTCTGTACTACTCTCATATTGACCTCTGAAATGTCTGAATTGACCAATCAGAATCGAGTATTCAATAAGCCATGTAATAAATATAGGTAACGTCTATAATAAAATTAAAAGAATCAATACATCGGTCAGCAGTGCTCTATTACAGTCATACATAAAGAAGAACACAAGAACCTATTTGTTGTGCATGAGAAATAAAAACTCAGCTGTACCTTGCCCTGCAGGGAAACAGCCCAGAGTGACAGCCGGCCCCTGGGCTCCTCGTTGATCTCCCACCCTCCACAGCTGATGTCGCTGAAAGGATCTGGGAGAGTGGTATGCTGTGGGGGGATCTGTCACCACACACAGGGAGATATAGAGGTTAACACACAGAACGTTTTACACACACACAAATACAAAGACACAAAACAGTTTGACCCACCTTGGCCCAGGTGTCCATGGCTTTGTATGTCCTGTAGCGGAGCCATCGCCTGCGACGGACACAGGAGTTCCACTTCTTGTCTTTGGTGTAGTAGGCGGGAAAGTCAATGGCGTAGGTCCATCCCTGCAGATACAAACACCTCCATCAGTAAAATACTGAAAAGAAACACCCTGCCATGTTTACAGACGGTCACTCACCCCTTTCTCTGTGGGATCTCCCTCAAAGTTTTCATCCAGGTGCCATTCGCCCTCCCACCCCCAGCTGTCGGAGGGGAGCAGGAAGCCGTCCAGAGGTTGGTGCTGCAGCCCGGTGACATCACTCCACTGCCAGCGGTCGCTTGGCAACAGTCGATCCGAGAAACTATCCACGGGATTCCAGCGCTGAGGGGAAGAAAGACGGACGAACACGGGTGTCATGTCGGAGCAAAAACAGGGTCAAAATGTTTGTTAAGTCAAGGCAACAAACCTGAATTCTCTCTAATGTTCAAGAAGCCTGACTGTGTAGAAGTCTATGAGAAAATGACCCAATCCTCTCATGATTTATTACCAAAGTAAACAGTTTCCTAAAGAGCTAGTTTCAAATCTTCTTCAACAACCATGATGTTCCTTTTTTACATTATGGTTAAGAAATAGACAACAAAGTAGGGTGTGCTTTAGGGACTGGCTTGACGTGTTACTACCAAAAAGACGTCTGTCTAGGATGTTGTCTAGTATGGGTGGTGTTGTTGTTGTTGTTGTTGTTTTTCTTGGAGCTTTAACTCTTTCACAGATTGTTTTTATCTCATAAAATGCAGTTGTTACATGTTGTTCTCTCCATAAATGCTGCTCAGTTTTTACTATTGTATCATTTTCAGTTGTAGTAGAAACAAGATCGTGAGGCTTTGGAAAACAATTGATGTCGTGTATGAATTCCCCCTGGTTCCACACCATAATCTCTTTCCAATTTCACTGTGTTTGAACTGTGCACTAGTAAAGGGATTCACCCTGGAGAGGAAGTCGCTGAGTATTGACCTGATGCACATGAGCAGGCGGCTGTGTGACAACAGCATGAAGGTCCAATGGGCGACCACTCATTTAAAGCAAACATGGATCTCATGGGTATTTTTTCTGCCATTTGAGCTCAACATGAAGTAGAGGAAGCAACAGAGGAAGTGGGACCCTGCTGTATGAGGATGTTGCACTCAGTCACTCTATCGCACATAACACAACTCCAAGGGGAACTCCACATTTTAACTCATGACACTTGGAAATAATGGATAGTCCGAGAAAATGTAAGCACTTTTAACCTTGCATCATAAGGGAACAAATCCCATGGCTTTCTTTCTTAGTTCATTCAACAAGTTGACGCACCTGATTCTCGTAGGTCTCCTCCTGGTATCGTATGGGCAGGTCTGAAGCGTGGACGTTCAGGTAGATGTTGTTGTCGCAGGCGATGCCCCAGCAGCACTGCTGAGCGGCCGTCACACGCTTCAGCTCCATCTGAGCATCGCGACACTGCTCCCACAGCTGCCCCGCCGTGGACAGGCTGTAGACCCGGCCGTACACATCCACCGCCCACAGCAGGGAGACGGGCATGGCTGCACCGGGAGACCTGGAGAACAGGAAGAAGAGGGTGGGAGAGCATGGAGATAATGTAGCTTTAAAAAGACAAATTATAACAATAACATATCTTTCTGTATCTGTTAGTTACCGTGTCATATAACAGCATTATACATGCCTTTGAAAGCTTTGTGATCTTGCCATAAATAAAGGTTTTTATACATTCTTGTTGAACAAAATGATTGGTCAGAATGGTTGAGAAGTTAAGGAGGAAAGGATTGAAAGAGATCATAAAAATATATTAACTAGGTAAGTGAAATAAATGTATTATAATAATATAATAATATGATGTTATGTTGGAGATAGGTAAGTGAAAGGATACAATCGGATTTTGTAGTAAAATATCATACATTTGATCTTTGTGACACTAATATGCAAAGTGCTAGGAGGAGAATGTGTATTGTTTTTTATTTTCCCGATTATTTTTACTGCTCTCTTTAAATGTCTTACTATGTGAGTCCAAAATATCATAAAAATCGTACGCACAAAAGTGTCCTTTTTATACTTTGTTAAGAATAATGTAATCAGCAGCTCAAATGGCATAATAACACACTGATGTTTCCCCTCCTTTTGAAACAGCTGACTTCCACTTTAGAATATGATGAAATAATGACGGATTTATGATGTTTTTGAGTATGTCTTTGCCTAAATGTCTCAACAATTGTACAGTAAAACCTCAGGGAAATTTGACATGGACATAGTCAGGCTCAACCTGAACAGGAATCCTCTGAAATGTTCTTATAAAGATGAGGAAATAATACATGTTTTGTGTCCATAGTCTGTATATCTCACATAAATCATCGTCATGCGTTAAGGTGGCATTGACCCATGCTTACTGTGTGTGTGTATGTGTATTTACACCACTCAGGTCTGACCCCCTATCGTGTCAGTGACCGAGACTGACTTCATAACATTACAGCCTGCATGGTTAATGTGAAATGACAGACCAGTCCGTAAACAAAGCAAGGGTTGCTAAAAGCTTGCTGTCACTGGTCTCCATTTCACAACATTGCATAAGTAGCAAGGATGCTGCTGCTAAAAGCCCAATGTTTATCCATCTAATTTGGATTACAATGACTTAAAACACATACACCTCATTTTTAAGTAAGGATATACCGATGCTACAATAAAATCGTGACGTTTTACTGTATAACAAGGCAAGGCAGGTCCATATTAGCATGGTGTCAACTAGACTAGCTACACATTAGCCTCACTGTGCAGCAGGTGTGACTATTAAACGTAGTTAAGCTGTAAACAAACACAGTGTTCAATAAAAAGGCTTTAAAGACAACACTCGGCTCGCTTTTAGTGCAGGCTTACAGGCTTAGCTTTCTGGAAATAGCAAATTCACCAGAAGTTTAAACACACCAACCTTTAGCTTCCTCCCACAGAACCGTCAAACGGAGCCGGTGAAGTGTCCCCGCTGTTCATACGGTGAGTAGGAAGTAAACAGCTGTGTTTATCATAATGTGCGGTCTGGTAGCTTCATTTCACATCATAATTTCCTTCCTACGTGAAACCGGAAGTGTCGCTGTTTCTTGATTCCTATTGGCTGTTGGCGCGGCAGGTGTTTGAAGCGTTAACGTCCAGCAGGGGGCGCTGCTGGCTCATAAACCGATAGACTGACGTTTGATATATATTCATATTTGTTTTGTCATGTACAGTACTTCATACTTTTAACTCTAATGATTTCATCTGATAATTTTCAATTTTACTTACAAAGTCACGATCAGACAGTAGCAGGTGTTTGCAAGACTTCAAATTACAACAAAATATGTAGGAAAATAAATATATGATAAATAAATGAATAAATAATACAAAAAAAGGCTGTGTAAATTTTAAGAAAGCCAGATCGAAAAGACGAGTTTTGGATTTGTACTGCTGCTTATTTTTGAGAAATAGTAAATCACACCAAAGAAAGTCAGGTCAAACCAATAACAGTGGCCTGGTTATTCTCTTCTGAGGAAAGGGCTGATCAAAAGGTCTATGATTAAAAAAAACTAAGAATACTGAATTAAACATTTGAACTTAAAAAGTACATAGTAAAGAATTGCTGATTAGGTTGATTTCCTTTAGAACATCAGCTCCAACCTTTGCAGATAATAATCAGCTTCCTCTCTAACGGTCTTTGCTTGAAGTCCAAATTATGATAAAACAAAGGCCCATTTGGGTGTCAGTGTGCTGCCTCCTTCAGTTCATCAGAGTGCAGTAAGTGCTCTGGAAGTGTTCTTGTTAAGAATTCGCACAGCTGGCTGCAGCTTGTTAACCGTGAAATGTGGAAAAAAGCTCAGATTTAACAGCCTCATTAAAACATAAAATAGTAACTTATGAAATTGTCTTTCAGGGTGCAATCTGACCCTGATGACCCACTACTTTCCAACTTTTCGTTATTGCTAGTATTGTTTTGTGAAGCTCTTTATCCTTAATGTGTGCAATGTTACGTTACATGTGCCCGAAAGAATTTGAGATAAATCTGTTTCTGTAGTCTTTTATTTAAATGTGTGTAAAGAAGATGAAGATTGAAGAAGATTCAACTTTATTGTCATTGCACAGAGTACAAGTACTAGGACAACGAAATGTGGTCTCTGCATTTGACCCATCCTAGTGTTAGGAGCAGTGGGCTGCCATTATGTACGGCGCCCGGGGAGCAGTGTAGGTAACCAGTGTCTTGCTCAGGGACACCACGGTGGCACTTGGTCTTTCGGGGACTTGAACTGGTGACCTTCCAGTTCCCAGGCCAAGCCCCTATGGACTTTGCCACCACCGCAATCTGTTTGAAAATATCATATTCATATACGAGTAAAAATGAATAACAATTGATCCCAGTGTCCTTGTGAAGAAGCAACCTTTATCATATCATAACAGGAGTCACAATTGAATTTCCATCTGTTTTATTGAGAAAAAAAGACTACATTTGTCAACACAGTGGCAAGGTATACTCTGAAGAAAGCATGTGGCGATAACTATGACAGGTTCACTTACACACACGCGAGTGGGTCAATGAGGATCAATGAACTGTTCAGTTTCTCATTATATATTTTCACTCTCGTAAAGTCCGCGCAAAACAGTTAATACTTAGATTTGAACGACCCACTTTATCCATACAATCCAAATGTCTACCAGTACGGTACATTTTTTATCTTGTTTACACTGTGCATTTGTACACATTAAACATCAGTGTGAGGCGTGAAAAATAATCCTTGCATCAAAAAGGTAATTTAAAATACATACCATCAGTCAATTCAAAATGATATTAAAGGGGCGCCTTCACAGAATAACCTTCTGTACACATTTCCTTATTTAAATATCCTATACAAACATAGTATATATAAATAGCCTTCTCATTATTAACAGCGACAAACTGTTGTGCCTTCACTCAAATGACAATTTCCCAACACGTCACTCTCCCTTCATTCTCACAACCGGTGTCCATCATAAGAAAGACGAAAAATAATTATAATAAAAACAGAAAATAACAATATATATATATATTTGGGCAAGTCAGGTATAAGCAGCCTGAGTGCTAATCCTCTCCTTCAGATCCCTTTCATTTAAATCACTGCTCTGACTGAGCCTGGAAAGACCTCCTGACACAGTGAGCGTCTCGTTTGCATCCTAAAGGGACAGTTCACCCCAAAATGAAGATTCAGGTTTGTATCTCCTTGTTAGCATGTCTGTAGAAACTCCATTGGTGTCTATAAGCTTTTATCTCAGCCTTGTTTTACAATCCTGAAGTCAGTTTGAAATGAATGCATAAAATGTCTGTCAAGTTTCTGGAGAATTTAGAAGTTGAAAGGTTAACTATTTTAGTTTTCAGAGTTCCATTTTCATCGGTTAAACGTTGTTTTAAGTACTATGGGAAGAGTCTGTGTTTAAAGCTTTTGCTATTTTTCATTTTTTCCCAAGTTAGAAGTTATAATACATAAGAATTTAATTAAATTAAATGCCATTTTTGCACCGTTTAGAGTCTTGCAATAGCCATCCAACGTATTTACTGTACATTCAGTTTGTACCTCTCTACATAGCACTCTGGGTTTTATCAGTAGTCTGCAATGTAATCCAGTGCATTTTTATATCAGCAAAATATACACTTTATCACATGATATCAGCTTCATCATCATGCACTGTTCATTGTGTTTACTCTCTGTTAAAATGAAATGTACAGCAGGTACAAACTGCCACTGCTTTCCATTAAAAGCAATTAACTGCAGAAACTGTGGCCGCATTTCTTATGAAGTCACCACAGAAACACACAATGTGTCAGTCCAAATTACGATTCAAATAATCACTAAGTTAGTATTTAGACACAGACTAAATCTTCACTTTGGGGTGAATTATCACTTTAACTCCAAACACCTTGGCAGACCTCCTGATTCTGCGGTGTTTTTGTTTGTGGCTAAAGTAAAACGCACACCGGCACAGTCAAACACACGCCAAGAAACAATGGATCCCTTTAATAGAGCGGGCTGAGAGGGACTAGCATGCAGGCAGCTGAGATGGCGGGTTGGGGTGTTATTCGGTGTGTGTCGCTGGGCTCCCATGTTGCACGATTCCCCTAAAGGCATGACAGCGGTGAACATTTATTGTGTGTGTGTATTAGACGTGTGGTGCTGATCTGTCATTCGTGACTGTTGGTCTCAGCTTCACTGTGGCAAATGGATTCCCTCCCCTGCAAATGGAAAAAAACAAATCACAATTAATGCTGATAGCTTCAGATTCATCATCAAGCAAAGTTTGAATGAAGGGGAAATGTGTGAGTTTGTGTTAGTTGAGTTAGGTCACTCACCCTAGAAAGGGAGCTTTTGCAGTCCCATTGACTAAAGAAACCTGTAGTTGAAAAACACAGAAGAAGACACCCTTAAAGATCCAGTAGAGACACAACATTAAAAACACACCACCACACATCCCTCCCTCAAAGTCAGTGTTGTCAGACCGGTTTGTTAAGATTTTTCATCAACAGTTTTACCCCCCCTCCCGCCTCCCTCATTCCCAATCAGTGCAGTAGAGCTCAGATGTACACGTACTTAAGATACACGTACTTAACCTCAGACCTCACCTAGTCTGGAATCTGGATAATCTTGAAAGGCTCTCACCTGAGGACGATAATAATCTTATATCCTCCACAGAGCAATGTGACCATGAATTTACAGGGTCATAAATATTTGAGCTATGTCTCCCGAGGGCTTCCATAGCATACATATTATCTTATAAAGTGAAGCCTAGACAATTTTTGGAGACGCTACGACAGTAAATATACAATTCAGAGGAACTATTGTCAACCCAATGTATAGTTTGGGATGTGGTTTCCTTTTAGAACAAGAAAAAGTATTGAAAATAATATTTGATCACTTATTTCACAGAGCAGGACATAAAGTGAGGGAACTTATTTTAGTCAAATGAATGGAATTCAATTTGGGATTTTACTTCTGTTATCGTGCTTATAGGAATAAATACACATCCTGTAATGAGATAAGATAGGAATGGATGTCAATGCATTCCTTACTAATTACTAAACTCTTCCTTTAGAGAGCAGACAACATCCAGGAGTCACTGAACATGACTTTTATTCCCTGAATTCAGACTTTCAGGAAGAACCTTCTAATAAAAACAATTGTTACATTCCTCAAATAAGCTCTAACATAACACACTTCCACATTGGGCTTTAGCTAAGTTCCTGGTTCATCAGGTTACTATTTATTTCCCGTACAGACACTCTGAGTCAGATTATAAATGAAAATATTGAGAGATAAGAAATACTATCATAAGTCAATCAAAATAAAATGCTCTCAAAACACTCCTGAGCGTAAAGTCCCTCCTTTGCCTTTTTATTTCCGTGTCCACAAAGGAAATGTGACACTATTCTTTCTTCCTTAAATACTCCATCATAGATAATCATTTACTAAAGAAAACTAGATAAAATCCACTGTTGTATAATTACGTAGCCTAGTCAGTGCAGGAAAAGTGGTTGGGAAAAGATAAAGGCTTTCATTTAAATGATAGGTTATCTTTTAACTATTACACCAGAGCCAAAACAGTTTAAAGAGAAGGGATTTGAATGTTGCCTGAGAGGCTCGACTCAGGGAAAAAACGCCCTAAACAGCAATAGTGAAAACCTTCACCTTTGCCTCACAGTGACATCAACAAAGCTGAAGTGCACGATCAGCATTTAGCTCTCTGAAAACACCCTCAAAAAGGCAGGGAAATATACAGCTAAGTTATAAAATAATGTGTAAACTAATTATTCAAAAGCACTGTGATTCCTATAGTTGGCAAGGCACACCCTCACTGTGTTTTACTTCACGGTGTAACCCTGAGGCTGCAGATACAAAGGACACCGAGTACAGACGGAGCAGCGAGGAAGGTGATGATGAGGGAGAATTGAGTGTGCCCGGGCATGTCTTCTACTGGCTGGATAGCCACCAGTTCATTCTCAGTCCGCTGACACAGTGGAGGCACAAAATGAGATTGTTGCTCTACCCTTTGGCCTTTATGTAACTCTCTCCCTCTCCTCTAATCTCTCCATTCCTGAACAAACCTTGCAAAACCTGGCTGGGAGCATTTTGCGGATGTCTT
>NC_086358.1:4227767-4255267 GCF_036324505.1 Eleginops maclovinus | reverse complement strand
CCAAACAAAGAAGGGATTGTGTAGCCAGTCTAAATCAAACAAAAATGATGCTCAGTGGAGAATCTTGTTAAAAGCTGTGGTTTCATTTTTTTAAACAGGAGAAGTGAAGGTCTTTATGACAGATGGAGCATTTATACACAGCTGATGGCACAGAGAACCACTGTAATTGAAACTGATCCTATCCTGAAACTATCCGCCCTGTGTTGATAACCTGAGGAATGCACACAAACAAGTCTTGTTTACATCTGGTCCTGTGGTTTCAGAATTATGCAAGAAAGGTCTGTCGATTTGTCTGTTTCTTTATAATGAAATACAACCAATTGCATGGAAAAACTAATACATTTTAATCCCTATTCCCCAAAAACTAGACCTCCTTTTATTAAAAGTGAGAAATTACAATATAGTTATCATTGCATAATAACATTCAAACGTATTAGAATCGACTTTTTCCATCTTTTTCTAAACTACTAATCATTGTTCTTAGTTGGAGTTTATCATGACAGATTGTTTTGGAAGGAAATGGTTATTTTTATGCACATTTACAGATTTCTAATAACTAGATGCTGCTCTACTTACATAGTACAGTATCTGATCTATCCTCACACACATAAATATTACTTACTGATCAGATCCCAACTGTGCCAAATGATTTCATTGCTCACCACAGCTGGTTTGAAACAAGAGGTTTACTGTAGCTGTTAATTCACATAATACTTAATAGTATACATAATAGTTGTACCTTTGAACAGTTTATGAATTATTTATTTGAATTGTGTTGATATTGAACCGTGTTTGCATTTCATTTCTCTTATTCGACTTTTCAAAAGCTCACTTTATGTACATTTGTATGGAAACACGCCATGTCCCACCTGATGTTCACACACCTTCAATTATAGTCAGAAGCATAGCAAAGATTATTATCATGCCATGGGTGTTCATTTGGAGACGACACATCTCCCCTCACACTTAGTTTAACATATTTTCTTTTATTCTGCTGTCAACTGTGTGAATGTATGACATAGAGATAGTTGGATTTAGTTACTGTTATTAAGACACTAGAGTTCTGTTTCAACATATGGCCTTTAAAATCCAAATCACGATCCTCAACTGTGGGAAACCTCATGTGGCTTTCACACAGGTGTCGGCATCTCCTTGAATTATACACAAAGCTGGACAGTCCTGACCTTTAACATTATAATGCTCTGTGTGTGTGTGTGTGTGTGTGTGTGTGTGTGTGTGTGTGTGTGTGTGTGTGTGTGTGTGTGTGTGTGTGTGTGTGTGTGTGTGTGTGATAAAGTCCTGGCATCTCTTCAGACAAAGACTCTACACCCACGTCAGTCCGATGAGAGCTCGGGATAACACCCTTCGACTCCGGACTTCTCATGCAATCCTCACTTTGAAGAAACACCTGCTTTCTTCACCCTCAAACTTCCCCGCCACGCACACACACACACACACACACACACACACACACACACACACACACACACACACACACACACACACACACACACACACACACACACACACACACACACTCACATGCATACACTTACATATTTGGTCAGTCTCAACAAACGCACACAGCTCTCCACACTTGCTCCTGATAAGGGATATTGCTGCCAGGTGACATGTGTGAAATTATTGCACGTGTAAAAAAACTGGGAGTTGAGGATGCAGGAGAAGCCAGGAAGCGATTGAAGGAGAGCAGCTGATGTTATAAATTCTTGAGAATGTAATAACATGTTTGGCCAAATGAAGGAATCGTTGACATTTTGGGAATTACCCTAATGTTCTGACTTGCCAAGATAAATACCTCTTATCTGTTAATGTCAAGCTACAGCAGGGAGACTGTTAGCTACGCGTAGTTTTAAGATTGGGAAAAGCTAACTTATCTCTGTTTAAAGATAAAATAATTTGTCTAGCGGTGCCTGTGAAACTTGCTAATGGGCTTTTTAATCTTGTTTCAACAAGGGGTTTAAATGCTGGGCCCTGTTTTGCCAGCAGCAAGCCTGAGACTGACTTCCGACTATAAACAAGCCATCCGAAAAATGCATGAGTTTTTCTCAATAGAGTTTCTTGTAATACAATAATGCAGGATTCCATCCATTATATGGTATTGCAAAATGGTGTCCTTTAACGTAAACAAGATGTTATCACAGAGGCACTATCATAAAGAGTGCATCCGGGCAGGTATAGCAGTTAAAATGGCTCTGGTTGTTAATAGCCTGCAAAAAAAGTGGTCGAAATATTGGTTGTCAAGATAGAGATCCACTCATTTCCTTTTTGCATCAGCTGATGTTGTACTGCAGACATTATTCTGGACAGAAATTACATTAAATTGTTAATGGTATGTTGTGAAACAATCCCATACAGGGTGAATGATACCACTACCACATTATTCCTGTTAAATATACACACTCTCATTTGGTAATTGTGTGAGATTAGGGTTTCATCCTCCGATTCTATCTAGATTAGGCTACCAACAGTCATTTCTGGTGAATGGATGTTCCAGATGTATATTTTTTGTGCTTCGTCCCTGGGGCGTAAATCCCTTTTGACCTTATTCACACCCTGGAGCAGCAATGCAGGTCCAAAGTAAAACTTTTAGCAGCAATTAGCTGAGCAGCCGATAATTACAAGTACATAAATACCTGTGTCTTGTAAGACATGATGACCTATGTTACCAAAAATCCTCTTTATCCAAATGAACGCACCTTCAAGCCGCAGAACAATGTATTGTAGTGTAGTGAGTCACATAAGGATGCCCGGCTCACAGTTTCTCCCTTTGTCGTTGCTAATGCTAAGCTGGGCGAACGTCATAGCTGCATGTTAGCTTAATATTAGGGGAACAATATCAATCTATAAATGAGCTTACTGTTAGCCTACTCTGTCCAGAAAGGGCATTTTTGAAACATATACCACAAAATAATCTTTGTTGATACGCTAGCTCGATGTGGCAGAATTGAAAGAAGTACATTGACTCAAGTATTTTTGTAAAAAATGTAGGTACTTGTACTTTACTTGAGTATTTTCACATTATGCTACCTAATACTTTTACTCCACTACATTGTGATGTGTTTATTTCACAGATTTAGTAACTACTATTATATTATTAATACAAATATAAATCAACATTATTATTGATTATTATATATTGCTGTCGGTTAAACAACCCAATAGTATAAAATGTATCTCAAATAAACCCCAACTTTAACCCCGTGCTACATTGAAGTGATAAACACATTCATTAAAAAACAATGTGAATACAATTATAAAGAAGTGCTTAAATGACCCTGCATAAAAATACTTTGACTTTAGGTAAAAGTATTTTTTGAAGCTAAAACTGTTTTACTTTTACTTAAGTTTGAGACTTTTACCTGTGAGTATTTTTTATATACTGAAGTAATGCTACTTTTACTGAAGTAAGTAAATAAATGAGAACTTCTTCTACCTCTTTGTAATCAAACAAGGAACATATTGATCATAATTGTTGACTATGAGGCAGAAGAATGTTATTGTTAATCTGGACATGAGCAAACAATGACCTGCAACACCTGGGGTTTTTCTTTGAGGAAATGTGCAAGCAGTTTTTCTTGTCATTACAGCCCTGGGTGATTTTCTTGCAGGATTTCAGGATTGCTCATCGGAGAAGTTGCAGTTCCTGCCTGTCCCCGCCTCTGTGTGTATCCATCCTTTTTCTCTATGCCCTAGGTGTTTCTCACTCTGACTCCGCCTCCGTTATGTGTGTGTATATCTACAGCTGCACAATGTGATCCAGCACAACAAGAGCTCACCTGCAGGCTGATGGTCAATAAAGCAGCTGTTCATCCTGGGAGCTGAGACACACACTTGCGCACAATGGCCGGGGATCAACGCATTGCAATCAGTGCTCGCATTATAGGAGCCGTGCACAGGGACACACCGAAACTCAAGGTGAGTTAACACAACAGGTGTGATTTATTTGAAGAGTTATAGAAGTGATTTTCTGTATTTGTGTTAAAAATCTCGTCCGTCCATCATCCTTAATTGTGTTTATTTCTCCACAGATGTTCATGATTTCTGTGCTGTGGTCTGACGAGACTGAAGTTATAGTTTACAGGTCCTTCCAGGAGTTCAGGAAATTTCATGTGAGTCCCCAAAAACATTACACCTGTTCTTAGATTGGTGTTTATTTTGTGGAATAATAAAGACTAAAAATGTGTTTTATTCTTTCAAACAGAGGCAGCTGAAAAAGAGATTCCCTCTCATGAACCCTTTTAGGAAAAATGACAGAATGATCCCCAAATTCAGAGGTAAGAAATGTGTGCTAAAGGTCTATTTGAATGGTCTCGTTACACAGAAATTGTGTATTTGCAGCCAATAATTAGAGGAAAAGCCAAGCACAAGCATTTAATAACACTGCAAACATGTAGCTCGTTTCTCATTTGAGGTATTGTCTAATGTTTTATGGGTTTTTCAGTTTTAACTTAGTCCATGGATATTACATTTTCCCAAGAAATGCTGTACGAAATATAATTATTCACCTTTTTTCTCAGCCACTCTGGGGATAATCTTTAGGGCTTTTCCTTTCCTTTGACTGTCTCCTTCTTGAATCAGTGAACACATTAACAGATTGGTCGCTGCTTAATTTCCAGTCTGGTATTAACCCTTAAACCTGTTCCTCTCCTCTCCTCTGCAGGGCAGGCCAGGAGGAGCAGCCAGAAAAAAGGATCCAAGCGGTCCGTCCAACGCATGAAGTTCCTTGAGAGCTACTGCGAGAAACTGCTGAAGTGCGATCGAAGCGTGACACGGTGCTCAGAGGTGACTCAGTTCTTCATGCCAAAAGACCATGACCTGCAGCCAGACTTCACCAGGAACAGGTCGGTTTCTCATACCAGTGTTTCAGATACAATTATAAGAGAGTTTGAAAGAGTTGTTGATTATTAAATGACTGATTTGTCCCTCACACAGCATCATGATCCTGATGTCTGATGATCTGCCCGATGGTGGAGGAGGAGGTGAAGTTTCTCACCAGCCTAGAGGCAACGTCACTCACCCGTTTGTCACCCAGACTTACTGCTGCGTGGCTGCCTATGAGACAAAGGACACCAAGAATCGTCCGTTTAAGGTCGTTGTGGACGAGAAGCTGGACGTGCTGATCAAAGATCCTGCAGGTCGGTGCCTCAGCTTTCATGCAGATGCTTACTGTTAATCAGTAAAACAAACTTGAGCTACTCTTTCAGTATTTCTGTTATGCTTAAGGTATGTTTTATTTCCTCTCCAGGTTGGTGGCTGGTGGAGAACGATTCAAAGGTTCTGGCTTGGTTTCCTGCTCCCTACCTGCAGCTATTGGACGGAGAGGATGAGGTCGACACTGGATTCCTGCATGCAGGTGTGTGTCATTTTGATTCACAGTGAAATTATAATGTACAGGAATGCATGTAGAAAGAAATGTTGTCTTTCAACAAGCCTGACTAATAACTTTTTTAAATCTTTGTGAATAAAACTCAACAGTCAAATGCCAATCAATGCATAAGTTGCACAATTTGTATAATATGAAGCCTAGTTTTAACAAAGAATCAGCAGCATTACTGAGCTTGTTGTCTGGTTTGTGACCTTTAGGCAACCTGTACTGTGCTGTGAGGAGTTACACAACGACCAAGCACGACGAAGTGTCTGTGCCCATCGGCTCCGTGGTGGAGGTGCTGAGGAAGTCTGACGATGGCTGGTGGCTCATCAGGTATGCAAACCTTATCTGTCTGCACTACAAACAATGGAGAATAGGAATAAGAAGCGCATTTAAAGAGGGTGTGGTTCATGAATGTTTTTCTTTCCTTTTCTCTGTGTATAGAGTCAGTAAGGTAGTTTTGAAAGGTGCCTTTGTACAACTAGATAAATAAATGCTAAATAAATTCCCTAAAATTGATCAAAGGATGTTATTATAGTTTGCAAAAGTTGTAATCAATTCTCTTTATTTTGCAATCCTCTCTCCAGATTCAATGGCAAGGCAGGTTACATCCCCTCCATGAACCTGCAACCCTACAACAATCCGCGGGCCGGCCTCTATAACCTGCAGAGGAAGATTTACAGCTCCAGCCTGAACCTGGCGAGCAGCAGGGAGGCTCCGGCTCCTCGTCGATCCAGCGACAGCGATGGAACCGGTCTGCGAAGTGATACTGCAGATCAGTTCAGAGAGCGTCTCCACAAGTCCCGATCCCTGGATGTCCTCTCTGAGACCCGGACGCAGATGGAGAGGGATGCAGATGATGCCCGTGAACGCAGCATGAGCAACACGAGCACCGAGACCAGCTTCTCCGACTTGTCCTCCAGCGGCGAATCCACCTCCAATTTAGGAGACACAGGAAGTCCTTTGGCATCACCTCAGCCAAGGGACAGCAACATCGATCTCAGCATCCCCGACAGACGTGGCTCAGACAGCAGCACCGCGAGCTCTGCCTCTGCAAGCTCCAATGTTTCTGGGACATCGGCTGCTCCCAAGGTGCCTCCTAGACCCAAAACAGAGGAGATCATGACCCGCTGCACCACCATGACCCGCAAGGCAGCTCTGTCCACCAAAACCCGGCTCCAGAGTCAGCCGGAGTCCATCCATGGACGCTAGGGAGTCACAATCCTTAGATTTATTCAGTATGCATGTAACATATTCACCATAAGAGCATGACAAGAAATGTGAGGTTTGAATATATCACTAAGTATAATAATAATCATATTAACAAAAAAAATGTAGCTTCAGTGAAGCCTCTAAAAGAGATGAAGGAAATGTATTGAACTTGTATTATTTTCTTTAGCTTTGAAGCCACTTAAGGTAAATTAAAGTGGTGTGTTTGAACTGAAAAACGTCATTATTTACATTAAACTGTTTTAAGTATCATTCTTTAAGTTTTGTTTACAGTCAATCATGAAACTATTAAGCACTTTGAGCACTATTTACTATTTCATTCACAGAAAAAAAGTAATGCAATAATGTTTACTATGTTATATTTGACTATCTTATATACTGTATTGTAAACAGGGACTGATTTAAAGTGTCCTGTCATGTTCTTATTTCATTTCTGTTTTGGTTTAAAGAAGGAATATGTGTTCTGATGTCCTTGTGTGTATAATGTAGCATGTGCTGCATTTTAACCTCTGTAAATGTCACATTAACACGTCAATAAAATAAAATATCCTCTAAAGTAAAAAGGTGTCCCTGTTTGATGAATGCAAACATAAGAGTGTGTATTGATGGGGATTAATAGCCATAAGTTATAATAATAATAAGTAAAATAAGCTTTTTTCATCTTGTGTTTCAAGGTGTCAACTTCAGATAGCAACAATAAAAATACAAAATATTGGTGAAAAATACTCTCAACACATGAAAAAGCACCTGATAAAAGCTTGAAATAATAAAAGAAGGGCTCCTTTAAAGCAGATTATAAACCTCCCTGAGATTTTTAAGGTAAAAAATAAAAATGTGAAATGATCTGTGAGCAAATGCGGTTCATCTATTTATCTAAAGTGTATTTAAATTAAATGTTTAACCCGTTTGAAGTGCATTCTTTTTCTGTCTCAGTGACATGTACAGAACGCTAGACAAAACTAGGGGATTTAATAGTCTCAACCTTTCAAATATCAAATTGCAGTGAGCAAGATTTTACAATGGTGCTGAAAGTCAGGTCTGAGTCAGAGAGCGCATCCAAATGTAACTAACCAGGAGAGACGCTTTTCAAGAGATGCTAAATACATGAGCACAACAAGAAAGATTTGGACTGAAGAATGATGTTAATGAAGAGGGGAGGAACTACTGGAAAGACTGGTTGTGATGCATACCAGTGGTGAATTGGATGGGAGAGAGCAGCTCCCATGAAATACATCCCCACTGATGTTTTCTTAGGCTTAAAATAGGAACCTCTGACATAGAATCACAGATCCACTAATATAGAGACGCACAACAAGGTGCCAATCATGTCAGATTAGGTAAAGAATACAAACCATACACCTGATTCATAGCTAAGATCGAAACTGCAAGGAGGTTATTGTCGTTAAAACATTCTTACAGTCATCAACATCAACCACAGTATGCAGAGTTGAATACCTTTTGGAGAGCAGATCATTGATTTATGGAATCAACATGCATAGATGCTTTTTTCAAATGCTTTTATCTTTAAAAGAAAATAGAAAGTCTGCAAGTGAAGTCATCATACAAGGGTCTGACACCAGGATATTGACAAGCTTTCATAGAAATTTCCTCCAGACAAGAAATGTTTACACAATTGATCTTACCCTGAACTGGAGACAGCCTTCTTGAGAGAGGTCAGAGGTCCTGCCCTGTCGCTTACGGGACATGCTGCAATACCAGAAACACCCGAGTATTTGGGTGTGCCGTGCTTTCATTATGTTGTTGTATCAATGTGAATTATCATTACACACATTTTGGAGGGGCAGAGAGACCTTAGGCAATAGAGGACGGCGATAAGATCTCTTTCATTCAGACATGATAAGAGACGGTGAAAGTGAAACTAGATAAGACTCAGATGCTAATTTGGCATGTCTGCAGGGCTCCACTGTGTTGCTGACTGATTTCCATATACATGCTGCACAAAACCAAATATACAAATGTGAATCAGTGTGTTTCCATATGATAAGCAACAGAATGCACACATACAGTATTAATGTCCTTTAAGCATCAAGTATTTCTGCTTTAATGTAAGTTTTTGTGCCGAATTCTTGACATATTAATATTTAATAGTAATAATCTATTAACCCCATCAACCGGACAACATTTCAGTTCATCAAATACTTGTCTTTATGACAAATACGAGCAAAACCCCAACCCTTCAGCATTAACTTGCTAATTCTGGCACGCTGAACCAAAGAACATGGTAAAAGTTTGTTAGCAATCTAAGCATGTTAGCATACTGATGTTATCATGGTGAGCATGTTAGCATACTGATGTTATCATTGTGAGCATGTTAGCATACTGATGTTATCATGGTGAGCATGTTAGCATACTGATGTTATCATTGTGAGCATGTTAGCATACTGATGTTATCATGGTGAGCATGTTAGCATACTGATGTTATCATGGTGAGCATGTTAGCATACTGATGTTATCATGGTGAGCATGTTAGCATACTGATGTTATCATGGTGAGCATGTTAGCATACTGATGTTATCATGGTGAGCATGTTAGCATACTGATGTTATCATGGTGAGCATGTTAGCATACTGATGTTATCATTGTGATAATGTTAGCATACTGATGTTATCATGGTGAGCATGTTAGCATACTGATGTTATCATGGTGAGCATGTTAGCATACTGATGTTATCATTGTGAGCATGTTAGCATACTGATGTTATCATGGTGAGCATGTTAGCATACTGATGTTACCATGGTTGCCAACTCCCGCGCATCTGGGTGTGACACGCGCTTTCACTATCAATTTCACGCTGTCACGCTAGCCAAACTATTCTCACGCCATAAACAAGATGAACCGTTGATCGATAACGACACACAAGTTCCAGGCCAATCGTTACACAGAGTTTTCGACACGGAAGTGCTTTAGCCAATCACAACGCAGATCCTGCAGTCCCGGAAGCGGGCTTTAGTGAAGGGAGAGATCTGCTTCTGAACGGCGAAAATAAAACTCAGATAAAACCGCAATAACTCAATACAAATTTGTCAAATCAAAACGGTAACACTTTGCAGTTGTAGATGTGTGTGAGAGGGCCTGCACACGGAAAGCTGGCCACCGACACCGAAGGACTCCAGAGTTGCTGAATCGAAATAAATTGAGAGAAAGTGCATCTCTGTCAGCAGAGCTTCTGCCAGTCACAGGGTAAAAGTTGAGATAGTTATCATGCGAGGATAAATAACTGCCATGAAGCAGTATTTGAACCAACCTTAGGCATGGCTTTGTTTTCAATACAAACATTTAAATATTATTTAAAAGCCAGATGTGTAAAGGATTGTTGAAGACAATGAATGACAACTTCAAAGAAGCAACATGCAGTAATATAAAAGTAGTTTTCACATTATTTGAAGTGAGAGTGTGTGTGACACAGTGCACACAATCTTAATGGCTGACAATAACTGGCCTCTGGTCTTAATACTGATTTCTGTCAATATCATGGTGTGTGACATCTACAAGAAATCTGGCTGAGCAGAGGTCTGTGTGTCTGTCTGTGTGACGGAGTGTGTGTCTATTGGAGGGTGTGTCTTTGAGTGTGTGTGTCAATTATTGTACATTTTTTTCATTTTCTATATGTGACAGATAGAGAGGGGCACAGAGGAAGAGAGTGAGGGAGCACACCAGTCGCGTAGCTAGGCCTATTTTAGGTGGACTTCAGCTCACCTACATTGTTAGAATTGTGTGAATTTTGCCTGCGTTTTAGATCTGCTTGCAAGCTTTGTTATGTATCAGTTGCAAAATACATATGTCACTCATTATTTGGGTGTCTTCTCTTTGTTGATAGTCACGCTTGAATGGATTTATAGAGCATAACAAAAGGATCAAGACATTGTCATGCAAGTTTGTAAGCAAGTTCACACGCATTCCTCAGATGCTAAATCTCTTACACACAGTGATGTCATAGTAGCCTGGTAATACCAGCCTGTTTGACTTCGCTTCTCTCCAGCATACAGTCTGGAACAGCGTCATTGGATTTGGATTACTGTAATGGGTGGAGACGTGTCTGAAGTTTAACATCATTGGAGTTCCCTTAACCAATCACTAAGGTTTGGTTATGACGTATGTTATGCACTGAAGGGCAGCTGACGTGACGCTTCCTACTTCCGCTTTCACAGTAGTAGACAAATCGCTACATGCGAGCGTGGCTGTCAAAATGGCTGTCAACGACATGTGTCGATGTTGTCAGTGTGAACCTAAGGTTTCAGGGGTCAATTCGTAACTCAAAACAGTTACTTGAAATAAAGGAAGAATTCCTTCAAGAGTTGAAACGACCGAGCGGATAGCTAGTGGCGTCTCTTCCTCCGTCGCCATTGTTGAACTACAGACTACAATTCAAACTCGGCACCAACTTCGACGTAATCGCTCTCAACCCCTCCCCCTGTTTGCTGATCAGACCGATAGGATCCTGAGTTCCTGTAATCGTACCTAATGAATTCTTGCCCAGTGTCACTGACAGGAGCAAAATGAAATTGGGCGGAAGTACGTAGGCTGATATAGTCAGGCTAATGTCACAGGGTTGTTTTTATTTCATTTCAGAAGTCACACAATGAATATCAGCTGTAAGCGTTAGACGAATGTAAGATAAGGTAAAATAAGATAAGATAAGATGTACCTTTTTTAATCCCTGCAGGGAAATCTAGCCTACAGAGTGTGCAATGAGTGAAGACTATGACACAGTGGAGCAATCACAGTCACCTAATTCCCCCTGAACCCTGGGTCGCAATTAATCATCTAACTCAATGCATGTAAACGACAACAGATTACATTTGACACAGAAGAAATGTTGAAATGTTGTTCACATCAGTAGGACAGTGTTTTTGGCATTCCTTGCTTGCCTGAGTGATACGTTTGAACGCTTATCTGTCAAAGACAACAACATCCATCAAACGTGTGTCTGTGGGAGTTACTTAATGTCTGTAGGAGTTACGTAATGTCTGTTGCACCGGTCAAACTCTCTGACCTGAAACTGAATTCTTTACAATCTTTTACCAATGCTGAAGCCAAACAAACGGGGCTTATTTTGGTGAAAACACTACACACAAATCACACACACACACACACACACACACACACACACACACACACACACACACACACACAGTAGCAAAGTTAAACATTTTAAAGACAATATATTTAAAAAAGTATCTATATTTTGTCACGGTATACTAGGTCACATGGTACAATTCAGAGGTCAAGTACTGAGGTAAGACCATTACAATCTAAATATAGTAAATAATCACTGCAAAACACACACACACACACACACACACACACACACACACACACTAACCTTTTGTTTAAAGTGCTTACGTGTGCTTACATGTTAAATGTACTGTGTGTGTACGCTTGACAGCCGTGTTTGATCAATTGCCGCATAAGACATTTTTGAAAGGCAAGTCTAGTCCAGTTCATTTGAATCTGTGCGGTGCAAAATGAAAGCAAAAGTCAACAGATACGACCCGATACAGAGTAGGTCTGGATGATAATCTTTACTGTAAATGAGCCGGGAAAAGGCAAACACTTGTGAAATGGCGAGTGTTAGATTTGTGTGTCAAATGCAGAGGAATGTGTGTTGTGTTACGCAAAAAGAGTAAGGCGGAGAAGGTTGTTCTAGTTCACTTTGAGTGTCAATAACGGTGCTTTGTGTGTCATTTTAAGTCAGCAGTTGAGGAAAATTGTAGTATTTCACCACCACAGTTTTGAGATTTAATCAAACAAAGATATGTTAATAAATCAATGTTTGAGAAAAAAATGAATATGACATTAATCATCACTAAGTCGTTAAGTCAGTAAATCCTCCGTTTCTTTGAGGCGGAACAGTCATCATCGCAAGGAATGGATTTATTGTGTTTACAGGTAGACATGAGGAAGCCTGAGGTGAAAACCAAGTCAGAAATGTGCGGTTGATGATAAAAGAGGCCCTCTGTGAAATCCCCAAAGCAGTTTTATGGGATATGACTGTGTGTGTGTGTGTGTGTGTGTGTGTGTGTGTGTGTGTGTGTGTGTGTGTGTGTGCACGTGCAGGCGCGCGCGTGTGTGTGTGCGTGTTTGTGATACAGTTCCCAGCAATCTTAAGGGAGAATCTTGAGATTTATGTGAGGCAGTAATGAACGCATCACTATTACAAATATTCCCACTTTTTAAAGAACAATAAGAAGCCATTCTTTTATTATTTCACAAGGAGAAGTTCAATATATCCAATTCAAATGTATATTTAATTTACATTTGGTGCAAAGAAGGAATATCTGAGGTCCATAATCAGAGGAAAGTTCATATACACGTCTTCGCTTAACGGGAATGCAAAACAAGTACCTCAAGTATGGATCGAGTACAATACTTGAGTAAATTACCTTGATATATATTCCATATATATTCCACCGTTGCTATAATAGATGTAAAGGTATGTGAATGCTGGATGAAGATGTGCTCTGCTGCCCTCTTATGTTTGCTTGTGGACTCTACATTGTATATTCAGTACACATGTTCAACATGTCCAATAGTACTACTATAAACCCGGTTAAGGAGGCTTGCTCAGAACAGTTATACACTTTTTTCTTCAATCAAACTACTTTAGTTGTCCTTCATATAAGAATTACTGGAGCAGCAAAACAACATTTTGAGCTGTAGGAGTGAGTAGTGTCATCCTGAGCTGAAAATGACACACACTCCGCTTGTTTTTGTGCCTGCAAATGACTCCACGGAGTCTTGCAGAGCGACATGTGCACACGCACTCCCACACGTTATCACACGTCTCCCTCATGTGATTTCTTTTTATGCATCCGGACTTTGCATTCTGAAACATGTTGTCTTCCGGCCATGCTCTGTTGGGATCATTGCTTTCCATCTTCACTTCTGCATCATTGGTTTCATGAGCATCTCTTACCAGTATCCTCTAATGGGGAAATGTACTGTGTTTCTCATTGCCTGTGTCAGGGAGGAGATCAAAACTGGCCAAAGTTTTATTTAGGTTTCATTTAATAACGACCATCATTCATATCCAAAATTACATCCAGCTGTAAACAATCAAAGCAGCAAATAAATACATATATTTACATAATCTCATAGGGATCATTTACATGTAAACAGTTGTAAAAGGTATCACTTGTAGTGCTTTGTTTGTACAGGAATCTGTTCCAAACAAACCCCAGATTCTCCTTGAGTCACACAAACACCTGCAGCGCTGAACATCAGACGGTCAAAAACTCAAGACATAAATCAGTTTTAGAGCTTTTAAAGCCCTTAGAGCCAGATTTGACTCTATATTGACCCACTGTTCCCACTGGTAATATGTGAATCCAATTTGCAACGTGAACTCTCTACGACCGCAAGGGGGATAATATTCAAGAAATAAATGAGAAGCTTTCAAATTAAAGTCATGAATTGAAATGAAAAACATATTTAAATATTCTCTGAGATTATGAAGTTGTTAATTAAATAAAACAATTTGGAGAATTATATTTTTCTTGTCAAGAAATCACATCACATTGCTTTACTGACGATGTACAATGGTATTCAACATTAGAGTATCTAGCTTTCTTCAAATTAGGCCCAATTTCTTTTTCCGCCTCCTTTATATTGTGTATTTCACAGATAGATCGGAGGATGAAACCCTCTTTATTAGTCACATACATGCACACAGCAGAGCACACACAGTGAAATTGGTCCTCTGCATTTAACCCATCCTAGTACTAGGAGCAGTGGGCAGCTATTGTGCAGCGCCCGGGCAGCAATGGGGAGGGGGGATTGGAGGTGTCCGGTGCCTTGCTCAAGGGCACCACAGCAGGGCCTAGGAGGTGAACTGGGACCTCTCCAAGTAGCAGTCCACTTTCCATATTTCAAGTCTGTTCGGGGATTGAACCGGCGACCCTACGATTCCCAGTCCAAGCCCCTACTTACTGAGCCACTGCTGGACACAGGTGCTCTATTTGATTGTGTCACTTTATGTGGTGTGATATGCCTTGTAAACATGCTGCTGTAACACATCTTGCTGTATGATCTTATGTAATGTAATATGATCTAACTCAAAGCAAATCTGTGGAGTGAGGAGGTTGATCTAACTGAGCACAGCAGAGCAATCTGGTTCCTTGACAAGAATAAAACAAAACATTTGAAATTGAAATTGGAAATGTACCACTTTAATCTGAGAGAATACCCAACTTTATTCTTGTAAATGTATGACTGTAAGGCCATAATGACCCCATGAAGACATACAAATCATCAGAGAGAGGAACATGACCCTTTCACTCAGAATAAAGCCCCTAATATGCGACCATTAACAAGAGGCACTAGTCAGACTCTGAGATCTCCGGCGGGATCCTCTCGATGGACTCCGTGGAGGAGCAGTGGGAACGCTGGGACTGAGAGGCTCGAGGGCTGTCCGCCCCAGAATGCATCAGGGGTACGTATATGTCGTCCATATTTGGCAGTACAAACACTTTCTGGAAGAAAAGAAAATCGTGGTGTGAGACAAAGCTGAGAAAACTGACAGGAGTTTAGATAATAGGTGCCATTCTAACCTGGAACTCATCCTGCAGTTTCTTTTCAATCCACTCGGTCACATGGCAGAAAGTCACCTCCCTCTCCCCGAGTTTGGGACGGACGTGCAGGTCCAGCTTTGGGGGAACGCAGAAGCTGTACCTAATGAAGAAATCATATCAGTACGAAATCTATAATCAATTGATGGATTTAGCGACATTTTAGTCTCATCAGGATCAGAATACAGTGTATTACCAAGTGGGTATACACATGGAATTTGCTTTGTTGGATAAAGGTGCATAGATGAACACAGTAAAAGAAAAAACGTGTAAAATAAGAGCAAATTTAGAAATATCATATGAAGTTTTGTTAAAAAAAAGACTAAAAATGAGACAAAAAGTGTGCAAGAAATACTCAATGGAAAACACTGAATATGTGCAGTGTATATAAATTCTAAAGTGGAAGAGCTGTGCATTTCTAAGTGGTTAAAAGTGCATAAATGTGCAGAATAGTCATAGGTGAAAAGGTCAACAGGGTGGAGTATGAGGAAGGACACGAAAATGTGATAAAGATGTACTGTGTGTCATATAATGCACACGTCAATATAACGATCAGTGTTGATTGAAGGATAAGAGTCATGCTGTTGCAGCACTTAAAACACGCTTAGTAGAAAAAATAAACATTCTGTTGGCAGGAGATGAGGTGTGAAATGTGAGTCACACATCAAGCAGGCACGAACGCCACATGTTGCTGAACACTCGCCTATTTGCTCTGGAATTGGCTGAGAAACCGACGTGAAATAAAGACTCAGACTGGAAACATTTGGGGGTTATTTCATCAAATTGTCACAAAACCTGGAGGGTTCAATAAGGTCTTTCAAATGATGATAACTACTTTGATTTATGTGTTTTTTTATTTCAATATATCTCATCTGGTGTCATTATCTGTTGCCATTCAAACATTTCATAAGGTTTCCAAAAACAGAGTCCTGACTTTGACATGTACCAGTCTGACAAACCATCAACATATGTTCCTCCTATCTTAAATATAGTCAACATGTGTCGTTTAAATGGGTTGTATTGACTGTTAATGCTCCAAACATGAGAAAAAATGTGTGATTAGTTGGAATAAAGTTTGCTTAACTAAGATTTGGGAGAGAAAAGTTGCACAGTTGACGGGAAAACCAAACCCAGGTTAACGCTTATTTCCAGCATATACAGTATGAAGCTCTAATGGCTCAGTTTTTACCATATCCGGTCAGTAGGGGGTGGCGGGATGTTGACGACCAGAGTCCCTGACAGCTCCTGAACCTCCACAGTGAGCAGCAGCGGGGTGTTAGACATCTCCTCAAACTTCTTCTTAATGAACTCGTTCTCCGTCGCCTTCTGGAAATACTTGGATTTAGCGATTTTGTCCACAAATCTCAAAATCTTCCTCCCAGTCTTTCCGCCCCCTGTCCTGTAAAGATGGGATTATAAGGGAGGAGGGAAGAGGAGGTTTAGTGTAAGTCAAAATGTGAGGAGAAATGTAACTGTAATAGAAAGCAGCCATCTGGAGTGTGATGTCAGCGCTGTTTATTTTTGTGCTTTAGAAAAATGAGCATTCACAACACAGAAGGATAGAAGTAACACTTAGAGGTGTTGCCATCTGAAAGTGCTCCATTTTTAATGAGCTGTTTCTGTAAAATATCTTATAATGAATCACACAGAAATAGCAGTAGATGTCAAATGTTCTTTAATTAACGTAACAACATCTTTGAGTTGCTAAAAGTCATTTGAGCTCTTGTATACTGAGAAAACATATAGGTAGTTTATCTCTCATAATTCACTCATTTATATTTTAGCATTTACCCATCAGCAGCTGGTGTGGATCCCTTGTCCCCCACTGGGCCCTGAGGCTCAGATAGAAGCAGCTCTTCCTCATCAGAGGAACCAGCGCTGGAGGACTCCTCATCACTGTCCGCCAACACGCTGAAGATTGGCCTGCAGCTGGGAGGATGCACGGGCAGAGACAAGTTAGCAGCGGGTGGATGGAGGACAAGATTATGGTATGCATGGAAGTGTTTATTTGTGTTTGTGCAATGATGAGAATGAATACACAGGGTTTGCTGTTATTTTGGCTATGACTTCTGCTAATTGACCTCAGCATTCGGAAGAAATGCACCTTAAGACGATAAAAATAGTTGCTTTTTTTTGTAAGGGGACACACTGCCATTGATGAGGGTAACTAATAGACATACTGTATGACCCAGTAGACTGCTGTGTGTGTCCCGTGTGAAACCAAAAAACACATTTTGCATCCACAAAAGGAGGTTTAAGTTATTCTGAAACATGTAGGATGCAACAAATCTGGTTTAAAACTATTCAGAAAAACATATAAGTAGAAAGTTAGTCATGTGTAGGCTTGTTTAACTCAGGTTGTGGGGACACTAGTTACTCAGTACTCCCCACTTTAAATTATTACATTGATGGTGAGGACTTAGTTTATATTTAGGTAGGATCGGGTTTAGGTACATTTAAGATTTGGAAGTATAGGGTACGTGTCCAGAAAAATGAATGTAAGTCAATATAATGTCCCCTAAAGTGATGAAAACAAGAATATGTGTGTGTGTTTAGAGTGGGTATCGTGCTGACCGTGGACTACTAGTTTCCGACGTACAGTCTGCATCCTGACCACCACCGTCTTTACCCAGCTTGGACAGGTTGAACTTGGTCTGCAGGGTCATCTGCAGGGCGCCAGTGTAAACCAGCTGTAGCTCCACCCACAGGCCTGCGGAGGCATCAGCGAGAAGAGGTCAACACCAGACCACCAAAATTAAGGCAAAACACACACACAGCTGAATCTGGACACACACACTCACTGCTTAGTGGTCAGATTAAACAGCTTGTACAGTGATTATCGTGCACTGAAATTAAATGTATAACAAATTACAACAGATTTGAAATCCCCTTTGGGAGCGGATAATTTGTTGGAGGGCGATTGTGTAACAGTGAATTGGAGCAGAGAGACAAACATCAAGAGGTCGGACACGTAGTCGCATGCTGACACACTTTCCACTCATCATTGGGAGTGTTGACTGCCAGTTTCCCTGATTTGAAAACGCATACAAACACGCATGCATCCACAAGCCAATATGCTCTAAATGCTGAAGGTCATGGCGTAATGGCTCTCTTGCTCCGTGAGATTACAACGGGATAAGAGCGTCTGATCTGATGCTCTGAAGTACTCAGCTGTAATCATATGAGCAACATCCTCACTCATCTCCTGCATTTGTGTGTTTGCATATTAAGTATTTGTTTACACTCACCTCTGTGGTTGACTTCTGGTCTGGAGGTAGCGGTGATTTGCGGCATCGAGCATCCCATATCCAGCTCAGTCAGAGTCAGCTCATTCATAAAGTAAGGCAGCTGGCAAAGAACATCACATCATAGTTTAAATATACATTATACTGTTCACTTTTAATTGCCTCATTGACTTAAGTATAAAACTGCTCGCACTCTGATTTTGCTCAGCTTCTTCTGGATCTTGCAGGAAACCACGTCGGCCCAGTGCTTCTCTCGCAGGAAGTCCCAGAAGATCCGACCAATTAGTGCGTTAGCCCACGCAGTCTGGCTCGTCCCAGGATGCTCTGCTGAATCACAGGTACACTGCAAAAAAAGACACCCGAGTAAGAGCTTAGCAAGGACAAGAGTTGTGCAGGTTTAGTACGATTTACATTCCCTTTTATACTTGTTGTTTTCTATTTGTCTGTGTCACTTTACTCTCAGCAGATGCAATACAACAACTACGCTGTCCAGCTCAGGAATGTCCCCACAGCTTCACTTCATTTGCTCCACTTAATCGTATCGGCTAGCATGACTTACATTCCCTTTGATGGTGGTGGGGCTCGGTTCTGCACTGCTGCTGGCTCCAGGACTGGAGAGGGGGGTGAAGTCCTCTGTGGCCAGGAGATGAAACATGTATCGGTGGTAGTCTAGCAGAGAGAAGCCCCTGGTGCTGCTGGATGTCTGACTGACAGGAGCTGCAGGGAGGCTGGGTGCTGGAGGTGTGAAGGTGGCGTCTTCGTCACTGCTGCCTATTCTGCTGGGGCCTCTGCTTGAGACATTACCTTTGGCGGAAACACTGTGTGCTAACTCTGGCTCACCTGGGAGAGAAGAGGCAGCCTCTGGTTATCACATTCACCGAGAACTTTATTAGTTTTTCATTTCACCCCTTATTATTTTTCTTCAAAATACAATAAAATCATGGTTGTTTTTCTTCTGATACCTCTGCTCAAAAGGGATTGGCTTTGAAATGCAAAGAATTGGAGCATGTAATCCATAATCCACATATATAAAGCATTTGTATGGATGCCGTATCTGGAAGCCCTCTCTTATCTAATGCATTATTTTCTCATACCCGATCTGGACTCACATCTGCCAGGCTCCCTCTCTGTTTCCCTCTCTGTATCCGTGGACGCTTGCAGGAAGTGACGAAACCACTCTTCTTTCTCTCTTCCTGTGCGTCCGAAGAGGTAAAGGGTCCTGGGAATATCACCGGCGGGTTTGGAGGGTCTTTGTTGAGGACTTCCAGGGTCAGCTCCCGACTCCTCTCCCAGGCTCTCCTCCCATCGTCCTCCCTCATCCTCCTGGGAGTTCGCTCCGGCGGCCAGTTGGATGCAGATGGGATACTTTGGGTTCCACATCCTCTTCCGAGCCAGAACAGATGGCAGCAGGAATACCTTTGAGGATCAGAGGCAGAGATTTGTTGTGTCAAAGCAAAGACTTATGTAGGAGCCAACATGCTTTTGAGCCTGAGTTCAATTGTCTCATGTGTGTGTTTTTTTTGTATATATAGGTCACTCACATGTTGCATGCTGGGGGTTGGATGATGGAGGGGGAGCTTGTGCTGATTTCTGTTCACTGTTCGGTCCTAGCCTAGTATCGTTTGTTTGATTTTGTTTATCCTTAACCTTTCAACTTCAGCCTGGACTTTCTGGTTGAAAACGCGTCACAGCCTAAAGCCAAATTTAGCCTCTTGACGATTCAATTAAGTGGGAAATGAGCCAACACTACATATGTTAATCGGACAATGAGCTAAGATATCCCCTTTTTGAGTATGAGTGTAAGCAATGTATCAGAAGTTAATTTGACTGTTTCTTGCCTAAGCTTATTACCTCTGCAAAATAGTTTAGTTTGTTTGTCTTTGAGCAGTTTTACGGAAAATCAGCAGGCCAGATTTTTGTGAAATTTGGTGTGAAGGTGAAGCATGGGCCAAAGAAGGACCAATTACATTTAGGAGGGGATGCAAATAAAAAAAGTTCCCTTCTAGTTCCTAATTTAATTCCTCTATCTTTGTTTATTTTCACTCAGGCCTTACTAGCTATTTCAGGCACTTAAAATAAACATCACTCCAACATCAAAGCATTAATAAGTCAAAATCAGATGCATGCATTAAGTGGGTGAACGTTGCATAAAGTTAGACTTAGTGCAGCCCTGACCTACATAACAGAACATCATCATAATACTACTGCACTTTTCATATCTCAATGGGGAAAAAACTACCTCAGACACAGAACAAATGTTCCCATAACGCAGTTACTTTGTCATCTTACTTTGCTTTTTGCAAGCTGAAAGGAGCGTGACTTGACGAAGGTGGCCTCGTGGACCCTCTCATCGTACACGGCCCTGCGGCTGATGTTGTTACGCGGGGAGTCCAGACGGAGACAGGAGCCCTCCAGGGCAGCAAACACTGAGTGAGTCAGAGCCGGATGGTAGGTTTCTGGGTCGTAATCGTGTATTTCATTCATCCAGCCCTTCAAATGCAGGAAATATGGGTTAATTATAATCAACACCATGCAAAGGTTTCAAGTGAGTAATAAACAAATGATGATGATGTGGTGATTGTTTACAGCAACTCTGACTGTCAAAACATTCAAATATGGTAGATTGTCCCTGGGGATTTCAACATTACTATTTAAAAAGCTAAAATGTGTTGGTTAAAAAAGGCAGAAGAGAGGCATTAGAGGATTATCCATCCATAGAGCTAGAGAGAATTTGTGATGAAAATATGTTTTTGTTTCAGCCTCCCAGGCAATATGTCTTCCCTCGCTATTCACAAACTCTAGCAATCATGCATGCAAGACTCTTTTGTTTTTGTGCAAATAAACAACAAGAATGTGTTGGTAATGAGCTGAAGAAGAGATGCTGGTAGGTTTATTTTGGAGTCAATTTTCAGTCTTCAGGCTAAGCTAAGCTAACTAAATATGATGAGTATGGTACAAAGCTAGGGTACAAACACGACTCTGGCTTGGATCTTCTTGCTTAAACCTCAGCACAAAACATCACTTTTGACAAAATAATGACATAAATTCCAATCCTTTGCACAAAACTCCACAGTTTTGATAGACATAAAAGCATAGTAGGGGGCTTTAAAGTGATTCATTAAAAAGAAGCTTCAGGATAAAACCTTACAGTCTGAAAAACGGTGTAGTGTTTATTAGGATCGCTGCATGTGAGCTGAATTCTGTCCTTCCATCCCTTCAGGAGCTTCCTCTTAATGCTCTAACTGACTAATACACCTTATATTGTTTATAGCTAAACAGTTTTTCCATTTATAGATAGCTTCTGCCCTCTGCCAATCAAACACCATGACAGTTCTCAGTCTGTCGCCTGATTAGCAGACACCTCACAAACCTTAGGGCTTGCTCTTTCACGTGCCAACAGCAGCCGTCAGACCGAACAACGTGCTAATGACCAAACACGGGGAAATATCTCATCACTGAGACATTTAACTCCCCATTTCCAACCATCACCACGACTCTTCACCCCCAATCGGCCTCACGCCCTGACAAATTACAGCTTCCTCTCGCCTGGATCCCCCACTAATTGCCTCTGGAGCTGACAGTGTCTGGTTGGTAACTGTCCCCTTCAGTGTCAAGCTCAGCCGGGAGGAGAACCGCAATTACCACAGCAGCTCAGCCAGTTTTTATAGCGAAGGTTTTAATTGCATTCTGGACATCTTTTGTAGTTGCCTGCCCCTTTCCCCAGCTTTCCTCTGTGTCAGTAGAAGGTGCTGAAGTGGGACGCCATCTTAACACTCTTCTTTCAGATCAAATTAGGACGGATATACAGATAACAAGTTCTCTAGTACGTTTTTCAAAAAAGCCTCTTTCACTTTTGACATATGCCTTTGCAATGCTGGATTGGGGGGGGAAAAGACAGTCCAGTTATGGCAGTAATGCAACACCTATGGAGGTCGATCACTGTAAAACTACACAAAAGAAGGCAAGATGTACATGAATGCATATTTTCAGAACCATGACAAAAGCTGATGTTATGTAAATAATGTGCAACACATTTGAAAGACATGGGAGAGCATTGGCTAAGCTATGAACAAGTCATGGATTTAAATATGTTAAATCAGCAGAGTCTCGTGATTGGTTCGCTAGCATCCATATGAAAATGGACTTGACCCTTTCAGTGTTTCTCTTTGCGTATTACTGCTGACATTTCCATGAAATACAGCTAGGGCTAGAGGTGGGAAAGTGCCAGTTCCGACTCCCCTAAATTCGATCCCTACTCCCATTCACTCATGAATCCATGCAGGAAATATTCCCCTGAACAGGAAATTGACTGCATGATGTGAAAAGAGACTTAGGTTTGTAGTAATTTCCCCCCTTCCTAGTCTTTGTAAGCTAAGCTAACTGGCTGTAGCTTCATATTTAACGACAGACATGAGAGTGACGTCAATCTACTTGGCAAGAAAGTGAATAGTAATCATTCCCGAAATGCCAACTATTCCTTTGAGAGACAAGGGGTAGGTGGAACAAAGATATGACATTCAAAGTATAATGAGTATGTGTTATCTATAAAAGACATGCTGAGGAATGTGTCAGTTTTAGATGTGAGATAAAAATGTAACCCTTCCCTCATCAATGCCTCAGATTTACCTTGAGGGGGTCAGGTTCAGTGCTGACGTTGCCACCTGTCAGGATCTCCTCTCCCAGCAGAGTCTGTGCTGGTCTGAATGAAGGATCAGAGCAGCGTGACCTGGGGGAACCCATCTTAATGAGTAACAGTCCCAGCAAGAAGCCCAACGCTAATCCCAGAGCCAGGCCGGAGAAGTACGGGCTGAGAGGCAGGATGAAGTATCCATAGGACAGCAACGCGATGCCCAACAAAGTCATGCGTGGGAGAGGATGGGGCTGAGAAAGAGAAGAAGTGCTAACCATGGGTGCTTCAACGGTAGGGGATCTCCTCGCCTTCCTGTGAGTCTCCACGGCTAACACTTGCATAACATCTCCGTCTGTACATATTTCCAGTTCCTCATCCCCGTGATGTTGTCTGTTGTGATGCACAGGGCAGGGAATACGGTGGATTCTCCCAGGAGACCTAACAGAAGGCCAGTCAAACACCGGCAATACATCGGCTTCTGTTCTCTTAGTGCTCCTCACAGGAGATTCGGAGAGATTTGTGTCCGTGCTACCTTCACGCCCTAAACTTCTGGAGCTGACCTGCTGAGCCCCCTGGTTTTTGGATTGGTGTTTGGGGCTACTTGCGCTATCTTCTCTCATGATCTTACTGAACATGCTGCTCAGAGGCTCGTGCACGGCCTCCGAGAGCTTCCTCTTGGTGTCCTCCAACTCCATCTTGAAGAAACCCCCTCGCCCTTCTCCACTTGGGGAGTGAGCGCAAGGAGACGGCGGGGCGGTGCGGGAGTCGCCATTGCTTCTGGTTTTTGGTTGGGTGAACTGCTTCCACAGGTGGAGGTTCAAGCGGGAGTCTGATTTTGACTGTGACACCTCCGGCTCCGAGCGGGAGATCTCAGTGGATATCGACTTCACGAGGCTGAGAAAGGGTTTGGGTCTGAGGGTAGCACCTTCTTTGATATCCAGCTCCGTCGAGAGAGACTTTGCGAGGGGTCTATGGGTGGGTGAGGAAACAGCCGGGGAAAGGAAGCTGCTGCCGGTGCATGAGATGTTACCCAGAGAGCCAGGAGAGGAGGGGGAAAGAGGGACATGGAAAGCTTGGGAATGCAGCCTTCTGTCACCCTCGACAGAAAGCTGCCTTACTTTGGATAGAGATATGGAGGGGTAGTCGTCTTCATGGTCGAGGGAGAAGATGAGCTCACTGTCGTCCAGACTGTCCCATTCTCCCTCTGTCCCCGTGAGCTGGATCACAATCCCTCGAGGAAGATGCCTCTTGGTCCCTGGGGATTGTCCACGACTCAGGTTCGAGGGCGACTGAGGTAGTCCGCCTCCTCCTCTTCCTTTATCCTCACTTTTTCTGTCCCCATTCGTTTCACTCGCGGCCATCTCTTGACTTTACATCGCACAGCCTACGCACCTTCGAGTGAAAGAGAACAAACAAAATAACACGGTCAGCTGCATTATTAAGCCTCAAAGGCAGAACAAATAAAAGCAGAAAGGGCTGGAGACATGGGGAGAGAGGAAGGGCTTCTTTCCTACGCTTGTGCATCAGAAACTGCTTTCCAGTGCCAACTCTGCATTATTGTGTGAATGTTGTGTAGTTTAGCTCTGAAGAGCTACATTAATCTGATTACAAGTCAGTGAATCAGATCCAAGTAAGCATATCTCCCAATGCTGTCGCTCCACATATTGAATGGGCTTTAGAGGCATGCTAAAATAGACAAGGCAGTCTGTCTCCCCCAAATGTTGCGCAAACTAGGGCAGCTCAGGCTCAGATTTAAAGTCTTTCGGGGCTGATTGGATGTAGAATTCATTCAATTGATGGGCTTTCTGTGCAAATGAACACGAAATGAAAAAGCATGGTTTGAGTAAGGACCCAGCCTTCCGGTATGAAACAAAGAGATTCCCTTTCAGGCTTTGTCAGAATGGTTAACTCCACATTGAAACGTAATGTTTTCATGATAAAAAAAAGCCTTTACCAGACTCTCTCTGAAGCACACAAACTCCCAAAAGTAACAACTAAAATGTCTTCAAGTCTCCCCCACTACAAAGCTGTCTGCTGAGTCACAACCCTCTGGTTTCATCTCAAGCTGTTTGAAGATATGTAAGCCTGAAATGAATTTGGAAGGGAGTTAAAATATGCCTTCTCATCCCCCCATGTGTGCTTCTTGTGTGTCTGCAGTAGTGAAACATTATCCAGCCACCAACAACTGCCTTGTCAGAAATTATGCGAGCAACACCAGCAGAACAAAGAGGCTATGTATGCTATTAAATGTCATTTGGAAAATGAAAATCCAAGCTCTCCATCACTCGAGTCAGGCTGGGAAACGGCACAAAGGCCCAGTGGGGACCCTATTTTATATTCATCGTCTCTGTGGATCAAGTGCCCGGCTCTTTATGCAAGTTAAACGTTACCTCTGACTGGTTACATTTATGTAACTGTATTACAGTGCTGTGTGGCACAATTTCAACCAATTCCACAGCAGCTGTTGGATTCTGACTAATCTGCTTCCACCAAAAGTGGACGGTGGGGGAGATAAACCTCACGGACAGACATGCAGCCAGGAGGCATTAGACCTTTTCCGGCAATTGGACCTGCAATTTGTTGAACACACATGCATGAACTCACACGCACCCCAGGCAGGCTAAACCACTGTAGAGCTAACATTGTTTTGTCCAGGCTAATTGTGAGGGCTGGCCAATACTGTTTTGGACGCTTATATCCATTCAATACAACTTCAAAGTCACCTGAGGGCAAAATCAACAAGTTAACATGGTTGTTTTTGACTTTACGTGTTTAAATATCCATGGAAAGGGCTTTAAAATAAAGTGGGGTTCTCTGTGAGGTTCTACTAAATGCTAACGTCAGTATGCTAGCATGCTCTTCTATATACTATCCACGTTAGCATGCTTAGCTAGCTTACTAACGTTTGCTAATTAGCACTTGACTAATAATCCAGAGCAGGGGGACAACTCATTTCTGGCGCTTGAATCTCAGAAAATATTAGTTTGAGTTATAATAATATGTTTGTTTTTTTTGTGAATGTGAGGAACTCTATCTTGGACGTTCTCCCTCATCCAGCTGCATGTTATTTCATTTCTTTCCTACCCACAATGTGCTTAATTCAGCATCAAATTTGAAGTAAGACTTCAGAGACAACCCCCAGAGGCCACAGAAAGCTGAGTGAAACTTGGAACCAAAGAAAGGTAGGAGCAAAATGAAGAGTGGGGGAATGTGTTTGACTACTGTGTAACCTTTTTGAGCTTTAACTTGTGGGAGGTGATTTAAAGTCCCTAGCAAGCGTGTGATGTTCAATGATAAACTCCAATGTAAAAGCTGTAAACTGCTCCATTAGGGCTGCGTGTAATAGACAAAGTGATCGTGTGACTGTAGCACGACACGCATCACACAGTGAGTGTGTGTTGGATCAATCCTTTACATTCTCAATGAGTGAAAGCATCAGCCTATCTGTGACTGCGTGTGTGTGTGTGCCACCTTCTGATCACACCCGAAGAGTAACAATCTGAGATTAACATTAATGCGGGGTTTTACTGTGAAATCGGACAAATCACACAGCTGGATTACGAGCTAAACCCACCCCACATTTGGCGGGGTGTGTTTCCAAGCGAGCTCATCTCCCTGACCCAGTGTTGATTGAAGTTATTAGTAACATCACTATCCCTCAGAGCCCCTCGCTATCGCTGCTTTTGCTCATATACTTAAGGTCAGATGCAGATGTTGAGGGTAGAGGAGGTCACTGCATGCATTGATAATAGTTTTGCACCAATGGGACCACTTGTGGGAGGTTTTGAACTGAAATGACACACAACTCTTTCTCTCAGTAAATATATATCGTAGTCACTGATCAGTCTTCCTTCCACCAAAAAATATACTATTATAAAACCAAATATGCACCTTTTGTTTTTATTATTGAAGGGAAATGATGAGCATACTTTGCACAGTGAATACATCATATTGTAGAGACTGTTTCCACCTTTTTAATCCAAGTGAACATGCAACACATGGCTTGGCTCATTTGTTTTTCATTGACACACTCCACTTATTATGAAAGGAAATATAAGCCACGCCTGTTTGCCTGTCACTTTTATAATTCATTTTGGGTGATTTTGAGTTAATCAACAGTATGATGTATGGACAACCTAGATTGAAATCAAAGAATAACCTAGATTGAGCAACTAAAGGGGACTGGCCGATAGTAGATACCATCTTTTCTCCAGAATAACAGATCTGTATATCTTTTAATGCTTGAATGAGTTAAACAGAGCTGTTCACACCCAAAATGTATCTGCAACTATTCAATTGTTGATTCTAAAAGCCCATTTACTGAATCCAGTTTCTCAAGTGAGACTGTACTGCTTCAAAATGTGTTGTCAACTCAACTTTTCCCTACTTTCTGACATTTTATAATTCAAATAATTTGA